>NC_061514.1:209240713-209266109 GCF_022539505.1 Lolium rigidum
TTAGTAATACATAAGATTAGCATTGTAAATACACAAAAATCGCACAAAGCGAAGCACATGACTGAGGCATAGGTACTTTATGTATATATAACATATTATATCAGGCAAGTAATCACTACTTCTAGTTTAGAATTTTCCATCACACCATGGTTCTAGCTGTTCACACATAGCAACAAGAGAGAGCTCAGCTGCCCTGCATCCATGTCTTGGGAAGATAGCGGTTGAACAAAGATTGTAGGACAGAGCGAGATCCACTTTTGTTGGATGGAGTTTATTTTAGAGTGTTGTCTCTCCATATGTTGTGTAGCTGTGCAAGTTTCGTTTAGCTCTCTACTCAGGAGGAAGAGGCTCTTCCCTGCAATGTGTAGATTCTGGCTCCAATCACAGCGCTGGCTGAGAGAGGAGAAGAGAGTGGTGGCATGAGCGCAGAGCTGGTGGCGTGTGTGTGCAGTGGCAACGCAGTTTTTTTGCTTATTTGTTGGGTTTTTGCCTACTTTTAATTATGGACACTTCCTCATTTATACCGAAGCATCCTACAATTTGTTGAGATTTAGCTAGTGTAATGAACTCATGCCGGAAAGTTGGCTCAGATCAACACGACTCAACACAAGCAATATGGAGAGGAATAGATCATTATCAATATAATCATAGCAATATTAACTCAACAATCTATAAGAGATCATGATATCATATATTATGCCAAAAGTATATAACAGGATGTATATACTGTCAGAAGATTATAGACAGTGTGTGAGGACAAAACTATTTTGTATAAGATCACTAGATTTTTTTGATTATAGATAAATAGATATAGTGATTAGATTGTAATCATGTAGTTAGAGATGGTAAATATAGCACTACTATATTACTTTATACTAGTGAATTAGATTTCTGTGAAATATAAGTTTGGGTTATAGGTGTAACACTGCTCATTTTTCCTTTTATCGGACAGGAGTCTCTCGAGATCATAAAAATTCAAGCATAACGACATCTGACGGTGTTGGACTCACGTTCATAGAAATCTCGGCAGTGTGGTTTGTCATGAGTAGGGGTTGTTGTTGAAGTTTGTGTGCCATGGTAGTGGAGAGAGATCATTATATGTTGTTACTGGTCGCCCTGAAGCCTGATGGGAATACTTTCTCCTCATGGGGAAGGGACAGCAGGAGGGAGATACGCGGGTGGCGTCGATTTAGGATGAAAAGCTGACAAATCGAGTGATGGCAGGCTCTGAAAGGTTTCGTGTCGTGGTCTTTCGCATCAGTTTTCGCGAGCGAGGCATAGGTGGAAGGGAGACGTGGCGTGGGCCTCTTCCTCACGGCAATTGTAAGGCGCAGAAATTCTTCGCACGGTTTCACCTTGACCTTCTTCTTCGAGTCTTCGAAATTGTGGCGCAAAGAGAATCTCGGTCTTGATTTCCGTCCGAATCTCCGGACACTTCTACCAGATTGCTGCAAAGAGCGACAGGCGCTAGCACCTTAGCTTCTCGCTATAATTTTAGTTAGAAGGAATTGAAAGATGAATATGACAAGGAAAAAAAATAAAAATATATATCAACACATATATATAGATCATAAGAAATTATCGGACACACTCGACGTATCGATAATTTTTTTTATGATCTATGCCATATTATTGATGATACCTACATGTTTTATGCACACTTTATGCTTATTCAGCTTCGAACTAACCTATTAATAAAAGATGCCAGCCAAGAGCCACAAGTTTTCAGCTGCTTTTGGCTTTAAACTTCTAACGAATATTTCTACTGATCAAATCAAGACCTGTGTGGTCCTATTTTTACAACAGAACCTTCCAAGAATCGAAGGGAGATTAGTACATTCACTGACATTTCTTTTCCATTTACTTTATAGTTTCCACAGAAACTTATAAGAGAACCACTATATGAACTTTCTTCTAGCACAAACATCATAGTTAAGACTGGGGGATAGAGTTCTCTGTCACGGTATCACGCCAGAGCAGTGCTTCCGGAGAGTTCTTCATAATGACGCACTGTACCTGACGCAACAATGCTGGCCTTCCGCAGAGAGAGTTCATCGAGGCCTGGCCGACGCAGCGGCGGTATTCCATCTTCCGGCAATGGTCAAGACCAGCGGTTTACATGATTGATCACGCGACATGTTCGTAATTCACGTCGCAACAGCGGAATTTACTGGCAGCATCCTCCGGACTCCGTCCGGCGGTAGCGCTGCGACAGCAAATCGCAGGGTCTCGAAGACATAGACTTTCATTCACCGCAGAAATGCCAGAGCTGGCGCAGTCGAGACCTTGCGACAAATAAAGTTGCATCACAATCGATCAAAAATCACGGTGATGTTGCTTAAAGCAGTCATTCAATGTGTAATGTAGAGCAGCAGTGATCCTGTTAGTACCACAGCATGACCAGACCTCGTGGACGTGGCTAATCACGCGATCAGCTGATTAACGGCCCCTCCACAGGTGGAAGGCACGCACGCCAGGCAGGCAGCTCTGCTGAAATGCGATCTTCGCACTTCGGTTACGGAAATATGAACATTGAATTGCGGTTTGCCACCTCACGAGGAACAAAAATCCCGCTTTAGTCATGTGTTCATCCGTCGTAGAGATTGTAGAGTACATTTATTCCGCCTCGCGTATCAATGCTGAGAGAGTGTCACCAGTAATCCCTTGTGGCCTTTGTTCAGATGCATCGGCACGCGACGATATAATGAGAGAAAGAAACGTCACCGCCGTTGTTAATGTTATCATACACATCGCATAATACGTTATTACCATATCATCAACCACACACAAGAAGCTTTCATTTTTCTATACTATCATCGTCATATTCATACACTCTGATAAACATTTTCGCCAACTAGTAAACCAGGTGTTGGGGACAAGATAATTTTTGCTTTGTGGTTGTGGTTGTTAGATACTTTAATTTTTCCCAGTTCATAACTTAAGATCCAATATGGAAAACTTTGCCGTCATTGTACCTTCGCTTGAGTTCAAACACTGTCACAGGTAGTTCTGTATCAAGCACTTTTTCATGCGTCGACAGAAAGTAAAAGGTACTCACTTATCTTTACAGCTATTTTCGCTACATAGTAATCTGGTTTATTTTGACCTGAATGATCTTTTGCTTTTGTCAATGCAGGTTGGGAATACCAGAACATTGACGTCGCTGCTTTGATTAATACAAGATAATGAGTTAAAGAAAAACTTGAATCTTTGTCGCGCCAGCAATATTAGTATGAACGCTTTAAATTACAGCTAATGATATGGAAAATTTAAGCTGTAGCTTTTAATTATATATTTTGCATTCCCGCTACGGAGGAAATTTTCTGATATGCTTTTGCCTCCTATTTGCGATATTGAGATATGTTTGAGAATTTTTTGCTATACTCCACGCCATGAGATAGCACTTTGCTGCATTAATGCAAGCCCGCTGCAATTATTATAATACGCGATAGCCACTTGTTGAATGCCTCCAATAGCAAACCAATAAAATAATATGCTATGTTGGGAGCAGTGGTTGTCTATATGGTAATAGAGATCAAAATAGGGCAATGCTACAGAGGTTGTACGTTGAGCTTCATCGCGTTGTTGAAAGGGTAAGAGAGTGTTATGGTTGTAGAAATTTTCATGTTACTAAAACACCTCTCTATGTGCTGAAATTTTTGAAGCTACACTTGCTTTATCTTCCTATGCTTGTCACTTTGCTCTTCATGAACTTGTTTATTTACAAGATTCCTATGCATAGGAAGCATGTTAGACTTAAATATGTTTTGAATTTGCCTCTTGATGCTCTCTTTTGCTTCAAATACTATTTCTTGCGAGTGCATCATTAAAGCTGCTTGAGCCCATCTTAATGGCTATAAAGAAAGAACTTCTTGGGAGATAACCCATGTGCTATTTTGCTACAGTACTTTGTTTTATATTTGTGTCTTGGAAGTTGTTTACTACTGTAGCAACCTCTCCTTATTTTAGTTTTGTGTTTTGTTGTGCCAAGTAAAGTCGTTGATAGAAAGGTTGATACTAGATTTGGATTACTGCGCAGAAACAGATTTCTTTGCTGTCACGAATCTGGGTCTAATTCTCTGTAGGTACCTCAGAAAATTAAGCCAATTTACGTGAGTGATCCTCAGATATGTACGCAACTTTCATTCAATTTGGCCATTTTCATTTGAGCAAGTCTGGTGCCCCAATAAAATCCATCTTTATGGACTGTTCTGTTTTGACAGATTCTGCCTTTTATTTTGCATTGCCTCTTTTGCTATGTTGGATGAATTTCTTTGATCCATTAATGTCCAGTAGCTTTATGCAATGTCCAGAAGTGTTAAGAATGATTGTGTCACCTCTGAACATGTTAATTTTTATTTTGCACTAACCCTCTAATGAGTTGTTTCGAGTTTGGTGTGGAGGAAGTTTTCAAGGATCAAGAGAGGAGTATGATACAATATGATCAAGGAGAGTGAAAGCTCTAAGCTTGGGGATGCCCCGGTGGTTCACCCCTGCATATTCTAAGAAGACTCAAGCGTCTAAGCTTGGGGATGCCCAAGGCATCCCCTTCTTCATCGACAAATTATCAGGTTCCTTCTCTTAAAACTATATTTTTATTCGGTCACATCTTATGTACTTTACTTGGAGCGTCTTTGTGCTTTTATTTTTGTTTTTGTTTTGTTATTTTCATTCTCTGAATAAATACATGCTTGTGTGAGAGAGAGACACGCTCCGCTGGTTCATATGAACACATGTGTTCTTCGCTTTATCTTATAGTATTCATGGCGAAGTTTCTTCTTCGTTAAATTGTTATATGGTTGGAATTGGAAAATACTACATGTAGTAACTCTAAAATGTCTTGGATAATTTGATACTTGGCAATTGTTGTGCTCATGTTTAAGCTCTTGCATCATATACTTTGCACCCATTAATGAAGAAACACTTAGAGCTTACTAATTTGGTTTGCATATTTGGTTTCTCTAGAGTCTAGATAATATCTAGTATTGAGTTTTGAACAACAAGGAAGACGGTGTAGAGTCTTATAATGTTTACAATATGTCTTTTATGTGAGTTTTGCTGCACCGTTCATCCTTGTGTTTGTTTAAAATAACCTTGCAAGCCTAAACCTTGTATCGAGAGGGAATACTTCTCATGCATCCAAAATCCTTGAGCCAACCACTATGCCATTTGTGTCCACCATACCTACCTACTACATGGTATTTATCCGCCATTCCAAAGTAAATTTCTTGAGTGCTACCTTTAAAATTCCATCATTCACCTTTGCAATATATAGCTCATGGGACAAATAGCTTAAAAACTATTGTGGTATTGAATATGTACTTATGCACTTTATCTCTTATTAAGTTGCTTGTTGTGCGATAACCATGCTTCGGGGACGCCATCAACTATTCTTTGTTGAATATCATGTGAGTTGCTATGCATGTCCGTCTTGTCCGAAGTAAGAGAGATCTACCACCTTAATGGTTGGAGCATGCATATTGTTAGAGAAGAACATTGGGCCGCTAACTAAAGCCATGATTCATGGTGGAAGTTTCAGTTTTGGACATATATCCTCAATCTCATATGAGAATAATAATTGTTGCCACATGCTTATGCATTAAAGAGGAGTCCATTATCTGTTGTCCATGTTGTCCCGGTATGGATGTCTAAGTTGAGAATAATCAAAAGCGAGAAATCCAAAATGCGAGCTTTCTCCTTAGACCTTTGTACAGGCGGCATGGAGGTACCCCATTGTGACACTTGGTTAAAACATGTGCATTGCAAAGATCCGGTAGTCCAAGCTAATTAGGACAAGGTGCGGGCACTATTAGTATACTATGCATGAGGCTTGCAACTTGTAAGATATAATTTACATAACTCATATGCTTTATTACTACCGTTGACAAAATTGTTTCATGTTTTCAAAATAAAAGCTCTAGCACAAATATAGCAATCGATGCTTTCCTCTTTGAAGGACCATTCTTTTACTTTTATGTTGAGTCAGTTCACCTATCTCTCTCCACCTCAAGAAGCAAACACTTGTGTGAACTGTGCATTGATTCCTACATACTTGCATATTGCACTTGTTATATTACTCTATGTTGACAATTATCCATGAGATATACATGTTACAAGTTGAAAGCAACCGCTGAAACTTAATCTTCCTTTGTGTTGCTTCAATACCTTTACTTTGATTTATTGCTTTATGAGTTAACTCTTATGCAAGACTTATTGATGCTTGTCTTGAAGTACTATTCATGAAAAGTCTTTGCTTTATGATTCACTTGTTTACTCATGTCATTACCATTGTTTTGATCGCTGCATTCATTACATATGTTTACAAATAGTATGATCAAGGTTATGATGGCATGTCACTTCAGAAATTATCTTTGTTATCGTTTTACCTGCTCGGGACGAGCAGAACTAAGCTTGGGGATGCTGATACGTCTCCGACGTATCGATAATTTCTTATGATCTATGCCATATTATTGATGATACCTACATGTTTTATGCACACTTTATGTCATATTCGTGCATTTTCTGGAACTAACCTATTAACAAGATGCCGAAGAGCCGATTCGTTGTTTTCTGCTGTTTTTGGTTTCAGAAATCCTAGTGACGAAATATTATCGGAATTGGACGAAATCAAGACCCAGGGTCCTATTTTGCCACGAACCTTCCAGAAGACCGAAAGGGATACGAAGTGGGGCGACGAGGCGCCGCCACCATAGGGCCGCGCGGCCAGAGGGGGGCCCGCGCCGCCCTATGGTGTGGGCCCCTCGTCAGCCCTCCGACTCTGCCCTTCCGCCTACTTAAAGCCTCCGTCGCTAAACCCCTGATGCGAAGAACCACGATACGAGAAACCTTCCAGAGCCGCCGCCATCGCGAAGCCAAGATCTTGGGGACAGGAGTCTCTGTTCCGGCACGCCGCCGGAGCGGGGAAGTGCCCCCGGAAGGCTCCTCCATCGACACCACCGCCATCTCCATCAACGCTGCTGTCTCCCATGAGGAGGGAGTAGTTCTCCATCGAGGCTCGGGGCTGTACCGGTAGCTATGTGGTTCATCTCTCTCCTATGTACTTCATTACAATAATCTCATGAGCTGCCTTACATGATTGAGATTCATATGATGATGCTTGTAATCTAGATGTCGTTATGCTAGTCAAGTGAATTTTACTTATGTGATCTCCGGAGACTCCTTGTCCCACGTGTGTAAAGGTGACGAGTGTGTGCACCATGTGGGTCTCTTAGGCTATATTTCACAGAATACTTATTCACCGTTATGAATGGCGTAGTGAAGTGCTTATTTATATCTCTTTATGATTGCAATGTGTTTTGTATCACAATTTATCTATGTGCTACTCTAGTGATGTTATTAAAGTAGTTTATTCCTCCTGCACGGTGTAATGGTGACAGTGTGTGCATCCGTGTTAGTACTTGGCGTATGCTATGATCATGATCTCTTGTAGATTGTGAAGTTAACTATTGCTATGATTGTATTGATGTGATCTATTCCTCCTACATAGTGTGAAGGTGACAGTGTGCATGCTGTGTTAGTACTTGGTTTAGTCGTGTTGATCTTTCTTGCACTCTAAGGTTATTTAAATATGAACATTGAATTGTGGAGCTTGTTAACTCCGACATTGAGGGTTCGTGTAATCCTACGCAATGTGTTCATCATCCAACAAGAGAGTGTAGAGTATGCATTTATCTATTCTGTTATGTGATCAATGTTGAGAGTGTCCACTAGTGAAAGTGTAATCCCTAGGCCTTGTTCCTAAATATCGCTATCGCTGCTTGTTTACTCGTTTTACTTGCGTTACTACTCGCTACCATATTACCACCATCAACCACACGCCAGACAAGCTATTTTCTCGGCGCCATTACTACTGCTCATATTCATTCATACCACCTGTATTTCACTATCTCTTCGCCGAACTAGTGCACCTATTAGGTGTGTTGGGGACACAAGAGACTTCTTGCTTTATGGTTGCAGGGTTGCATGAGAGGGATATCTTTGACCTCTTCCTCCCTGAGTTCGATAAACCTTGGGTGATCCACTTAAGGGAAAACTTGCTGCTGTTCTACAAACCTCTGCTCTTGGAGGCCCAACACTGTCTACAAGAATAGAAGCTCCCGTAGACATCACTCGCGCTGGTCAACGTCCAGCACCAACCTCCGGCTCCGCCCTGCGCTCAAAGGCTCGGCCCACTCCGCACGCCTCCAACATCTCCCCCTCGCACGGATCCAGATCTCTCTGCCACGGATTAACTTCCTCTTCTCTCCTTTCTAAACCAAAACGATTTTCACCCTCTTCTTTGTCCCCGCGCGAGCAGCCGCCGATCTCACACAACTCACATCGCTGTGTGTGATAGCCGCAACCCACGCAGAGCACCTGATGCGGCCTCCCGCCGCCGGGATTTCTACATCTCAACGGTGGTTTTTGTGGTCAAAGGAAGAACCTGTATGGTACTGTTTGGGGCGGCTAGCACTAGTAGGAAGGAAACCTAGGCTCTGATACCATGTAGAGTTTCAGCAAATGGGTGGGTTAGGTCAGGGAAAAAATACTTATGCGCCGTGTTTAAATCTAAAGGATGAGGTGGTTACCAACGAAAGCACTTGTAAGTTAAAAATATAGCAAGAATTCAGAAATACAGTCAGCTGCAATACTCCTAACAGAACAAAACGCGCATGGATGTCTGGTTACCTATTTCTAGGCGGCGTTTAGACGTGTTCCGCGTTCTTACGGGTGACGTGGAGGTCGGCGAGGGGACTGCTGTTGCGGTGGGTGCCGGGGAAGCAGATCTTGGGGGTCGGAGAAGGACATGCTGGGCGGTCGATGAAGTGTTCAGCGCGCCGGCCGAAGTAGAAGGTCGGTGAAGCAGATGATGTGCGGTGCACGGGGACGTCGGTGTCGGCGAAGCTGGTCAGGTGCGGTGGTCGATAGAGTCGGCGAAAGAGATACGGTGCGGTGGACGCCGGAGTAGGTGCGGATCAAGCGGATAGGGCAGCCTCGAGGTTTGAAGCCGTGGCAGCTTGAACGGCGAAGTGCGGCGGTGATTTTCCGGTGCGGCGGCCGTGAAGGTGGAAGGTAGGTAAGAGGGGCGATTTCGCTGAGGGCTTGCGGGCGAAACTAGGGCGAAGCTGGGCGATAGAGGAGAAATAGGGAATTTCGCAGTCCTTCTTTTGAGGGGAAAAAATATTCGCAGATCTGAAACTTTGCAGCGCGAGATATTTGGGCGTTGGCGGGGAATTTTACCGCTCGATGAGATTAAATTTTGGCTGCAGTAGGTAATAATAATAAAAAATAGTAGGCCCTACTAGTAGTACTGTAAGTCTGTTCAGGAATCCAAGGGGGTCGAGGTAGAGGAATCCATTATGTGAATCCACATTTCAAAGTGTCAAAAAATTCTAAACTAAAATTTTCCTGTAAAAAAGACAAATTTTGATGATGTAACATGACTACGTACAGCACATTTTTTTGCCTTTTTTGTATACACCACACAAAATGTTGTTTTTCCACAAAAACTTATGAACGAACATAGGATGTCACAATGTATACCAAAAAAATTATGTCAGATTTTTTTAACATTTATATAATTGTTTTTTTATTACTTTCAATAATGGGTGCATATGCACGTGTGTGCCAAAATGCCACCTCCAGGGGCTAGGAGTTTCTAAACTTCTTATGGCACATCAAATAAAATGTTGTTCAATCAATAATAATAATGTGCTTATGATTGTTACTCCCTTCCACCATTAATAAAGTCCACATCGGTTTCGTGTCAAACTTTGACTCGAGATTTAGGTACCCACATGATAGTGCTAGTATCATATACAGCTAGTATCATACACATTGGTCCCACAAAACTGCTGATGTGGCAGCTAATTAAGTAGGAGAGAGGAGATTAGTGTAACATAGGTAGATATTGTATCATAGCGCAAACAACGAGATACATGCTTAGGGTTAGGGGTAGATACATGATTTTTTTGGTTTGAATATGTCTAGACCTTATTTATCAACTTAATTGAATGCTTACTATATAACATAAGAAGACCTTGTTTTTTATTTTATTTTTTAATTTTTATACGGATTTGAATCTTGGTCAAATCGTAGGTTTCACCAAGATTTGAATAAGTTTAAAACATGAATATGAAAAAGTAAGCATGCATGTATGCTTCTTAATTAATCACTTCAAAATGAAGCTCTTGTTGGGAGGGTTTTTGAAATTTCCATGTTTGAAACCAAAAACCACATATCATCATGCTTGACTTCATGAGACAGAGTTTAGGGTTAGGGGGTAGATACATGATTTCTCTGGTTTGAATATGTCTAGACCTTGTTTATCAACTTAATTGAATGCTTACTATATAACATAAGAAGACTATGTGCCTTGGTTTTTCATTTTTCATTTTTTTTAAATTATGCCCATTTGAATCTTGGTCAAATCCTAGGTTTGACCATGATTTAAACAAGTTTAAAACCTGAATATGAAAAAGTAAGCATGTATCCTTCGTAGTCACTCCAAAATGAAGCTCGATCTTGAGAGGGTTTTTGAAATTTCCATGTTTGAAACCAAAAAACCACGTACTTATCTTCATGCTTGACTTCATAAGACAGAGTTAGGGGTTAGGGGTAGCTTGATACATGATTTTTCTGGTTTGAATATGTCTAGACCTTGTTTATCAACTTAATTGAATGCTTACTATATGACAGAAGAAGACCTTGGTTTTCATTTTTTATACCCATTTGAATCTTGGTCAAATCATAGGATTAACCAAGATTTGAACAAGTTTAAAACATGAATATGAAAAAGTAAGCACCTAAGTATGCTTCTTAGTCACTCCAAAATGAAGCTCTTGGGAGGGTTTTTGAAATTCCCATGCTTGAAACCAAAAACCACTTCTCTTTATGCATGCTTGACTTCATAAGACAGAGTTTAGGGTTAGGGGGTAGATACATGATTTTCCTGGTTTGAATATGTGTAGACCTTGTTTATCAACTTAATTGAATGCTTACTATATAACATAAGAAGACTATGTGCCTTGATTTTTCATTTTTTTTAAATTTTGCCATTTGAATCTTGGTCAAATCCTAGGTTTGACCATGATTTAAACAAGTTTAAAACATGAATATGAAAAATTAAACATGTATCCTTCGTAGTCACTCCAAAATGAAGCTCTTGGGAGGGTTTTTGAAATTTCCATGTTTGAAACCAAAAACCAACTATCTTCATGCATGCTTGACTTCATGAGACAGAGTTTAGGGTTAGGGGGTAGATACATGATTTCTCTGGTTTGAATATGTCTAGACCTTGTTTATCAACTTAATTGAATGCTTACTATGTGACATAAGAAGACTATGTGCCTTGATTTTTCATTTTTTTTAAATTATGCCCATTTGAATCATGGTCAACTCCTAGGTTTGACCATGATTTAAACAAGTTTAAAACATGAATATGAAAATTAAGCATGTATCCTTCGTAGTCACTACAAAATGAAGCTCTTGAGAGGGTTTTTGAAATTTCCATGTTTGAAACCAAAAAACCACGTACTTCTCTTCATGCTTGACTTCATAAGACAGAGTTTGGGGTTAGGGGTAGCTTGATACATGACTTTTCTCGTTTGAATATGTCTAGACCTTGTTATCAACTTAATTGAATGCTTACTATATATATGACATAAGAAGACTATGTGCATTGGTTTTTCATTTTATTGTTTTTTTAATTTTATGCCCATTTGAATCTTGGTCAAATCCTAGGCTTCACCATGATTTAAACAAGTTTAAAACATAAATATGAAAAATTAAGCATCTATCCTTCTTAGCCACTCCAAATTGTAGCTCTTGGGAGGGTTTTTGAAATTTCCATGTTTGAAACCAAAAACCACATCTCTTGATGCTTGACTTCATAAGTCAGAGTTTAGGGATAGGGGTTGATACGTCTCCGACGTATCGATAATTTCTTATGTTCTATGCCATATTATTGATGATACCTACATGTTTTATGCACACTTTATGTCATATTCGTGCATTTTCTGGAACTAACCTATTAACAAGATGCCGAAGTGCCGCTGTCTGTTTTCTGCTGTTTTTGGTTTCGTAAATCCTAGTAACGAAATATTCTCGGAATTGGACGAAACGAAGACCCGAGGGCCTATTTCGCCACGAACCTTCCGGAAGACCGAAGAGCATACGAAGTGGGGCCACGAGGTGGCCAAACCACAAGGCGGCGCGGCCAAGGGGGCCCGCACCGCCCCGTGGTGTGGGCCCCTCGTCGGCCCCCGACTCGCCCTTCCGCCTACTTAAAGCCTCCGTCGCGAAACCCCCGAGGCGAAAAACCACGATACGGAAAACCTTACCGAGACGCCGCCGCCGCCGATCCCATCTCGGGGGATTCCGGAGATCTTCTCCGGCACCCTGCCGGAGAGGGGATTCATCTCCCGGAGGACTCTACACCGCCATGGTCGCCTCCGGAGTGATGAGTGAGTAGTTCACCCTCGGACTATGGGTCCATAGCAGTAGCTAGATGGTTGTCTTCTCCTCATTGTGCTTCATTGTTGGATCTTGTGAGCTGCCTAACATGATCAAGATCATCTATCCGTAATACTCTATGTTGTGTTTGTCGGGATCCGATGGATAGAGAATACCATGTTATGTTAATTATCAAGTTATTGCATATGTGTTGTTTATGATCTTGCATGCTCTCCGTTATTAGTAGAGGCTCTGGCCAAGTTGATGCTAGTAACTCCAAGAGGGAGTATTTATGCTCGATAGTGGGTTCATGCCTGCATTGACACCGGGACGAGTGACGAAAGTTCTAAGGTTGTGTTGTGTTGTTGCCACTAGGGATAAAACATTGATGCTATGTCCGAGGATGTAGTTATTGATTACATTATGCACCATACTTAATGCAATTGTCTCGTTGCTTTGCAACTTAATACCGGAAGGGGTTCGGACGATAACCTCGAAGGTGGACTTTTTAGGCATAGATGCGGTTGGATGGCGGTCTATGTACTTTGTCGTAATGCCCAATTAAATCTCACTGTACTTATCATGACATGTATGTGCATTGTTATGCCCTCTCTATTTGTCAATTGCCCGACTGTAATTTGTTCACCCAACATGCTTTTATCTTATGGGGGAGACACCTCTAGTGAACTGTGGACCCCGGTCCATTCTTTAATACTGAAATACAAATCTGCTGCAATACTTGTTTTACTATTTTCTCTGCAAACAATCAACTTCCACACAATTCGGTTAATCCTTTGTTACAGCAAGCCGGTGAGATTGACAACCTCACTGTTTCGTTAAGGCAAAGTACTTTGGTTGTGTTGTGCAGGTTCCACGTTGGCGCCGGAATCTCTGGTGTTGCGCCGCACTACATCTCGCCGCCATCAACCTTCAACGTGCTTCTTGGCTCCTCCTGGTTCGATAAACCTTGGTTTCTTTCTGAGGGAAAACTTGCTGCTTTGCGCATCATACCTTCCTCTTGGGGTTGCCCAACGAACGTGTGAAATACACGCCATCAAGCATATTTTCTGGCGCCGTTGCCGGGGAGATCAAGACACGCTGCAAGGGGAGTCTCCACTTCTCAATCTCTTTACTTTGTTTTTGTCTTGCTTTATTTTATTTACTACTTTGTTTGCTGCATTATATCAAAACACAAAAAAATTAGTTGCTAGTTTTACTTTATTTACTGTCTTGTTCTCTATATCAAAAACACAAAAAAATTAGTTTACTTGCATTTACTTTATCTAGTTTGCTTTATTTACTACTGCTGAAATGGCTACCCCTGAAAATACTAAGTTGTGTGACTTCACTAGCACAAATAATAATGATTTCCTATGCACACCTATTGCTCCACCTGCTACTACAGCAGAATTCTTTGAAATTAAACCTCGCTTTACTTAATCTTGTTATGCGAGAGCAATTTTCCGGTGTTAGTTCCGATGATGTTGCTGCCCATCTCAATAGTTTTGTTGAACTATGTGAAATGCAAAAGTATAAAGATGTAGATGGTGACATTATAAAATTAAAATTGTTTCCTTTCTCATTAAGAGGAAGAGCTAAAGATTGGTTGCTATCTCTCGCCTAAGAATAGTATTGATTCCTGGACTAAATGCAAGGATGCTTTTATTGGTAGATATTATCCCCCTGCTAAAATTATATCTTTGAGGAGTAGCATAATGAATTTTAAACAATTGGATAATGAACATGTTGCTCAAGCTTGGGAAAGAATGAAATCTCTGGTTAAAAATTGCCCAACCCATGGATCGACTACTTGGATGAGCATCCAAACCTTCTATGCAGGACTAAATTTTTCTTCGCGGAATTTATTGGATTCAGCTGCTGGAGGTACCTTTATGTCCATCACTCTTGGTGACGCAACAAAGCTTCTTGATAATATGATGATTAATTACTCTGAATGGCACACGGAAAGAGCTCCACAAGGTAAGAAGGTAAATTCTGTTGAAGAATCCTCTTCCTTGAGTGATAAGGTTGATGCTATTATGTCTATGCTTGCGAATGATAGGACTAATGTTGATCCTAATAATGTTCCGTTAGCTTCATTGGTTGCCCAAGAAGAACATGTTGATGTAAAATTTATTAAAAATAATAATTTCAACAACAATGCTTATCGGAACAATTCTAGTAATAACTATAGGCCATATCCTTATAATAATGGTAACGGTTATGCTAATTCTTATGGGAATTCTTACAACAATAATAGGAATACACCCCCCGGACTTGAAGCCATGCTTAAAGAATTTATTAGTACACAAACTGCTTTTAACAAATCTGTTGAGGAAAAGCTCAATAAAATTGATATTCTTGTTTCTAGAGTTGATAGTCTTGCCTCTGATGTTGATCTTTTAAAATCGAAAGTTATGCCTAATAGGGATATTGAAAATAAAATTGTTACTACAGCAAATGCCATCCAAGTTAGAATTAATGAGAATATAAGATTAATGGCTGAACTGCGTGCTAGGTGGGATAGAGAAGAAAACGAAAAACTAGCTAAAAAGGAAAATGTAGCTAAAGTTTGGACTATTACCACCACTAGCAATGCTAATGATTCACATGTTGCTGCACCTCCTACTATCAATGGTAAAATAATTGGTGTTGGCAATGTTTCTACTCCTAGTGCAAAGCGCGCAAAATTACCCGAAACCGCTAAAACCACTGAAACCGCTTGTGATAAAACTGCTGAAATTTTTTCCAACCTTGGGGATGATAATCCCATTGCTTTAGATTGTAATGATTTAGATTTTGATGATTGCCACATCTCTGAAGTTATAAAGTTCTTACAAAAACTTGCTAAAAGTCCTAATGCTAGCGCTGTAAACTTGGCTTTCACAAAACATATTACAAATGCTCTCATAAAAGCTAGAGAAGAGAAACTAAAACTTGAAACTTCTATTCCTAGAAAGCTAGAGGATGGTTGGGAGCCCATCATTAAAATGAGAGTCAAAGATTTTGATTGTAATGCTTTATGTGATCTTGGTGCAAGTATTTCGTTATGCCTAAAAAGTCTATGATATGCTTGACTTGCCACCATTGAAAAACCGTTATCCGGATGTTAATCTCGCTGATAGTGCTAAAAAGAAACCTTTGGGGAAAGTTGATAATGTTCATATTATGGTTAACAATAACCTTGTCCCCGTTGATTTTGTTGTCTTTGATATTGAATGCAATGCATCTTGCCCCATTATATTGGGAAGACCTTTCCTTCGAACCGTTGGTGCCACTATTGATATGAAGGAAGGTTATATTAAATATCAATTTCCTCTCAAGAAAGGTATGGAAGACTTCCCTAGAAAGAGAATGAAGTTACCTTATGATTCTATTATTAGAACAAATTATGATGTTGATGCTTCATCTCTCGATGTTACTTGAGTTACACTTTCTGCGCCTAGCTGAAAGGCGTTAAAGAAAAGCGCTTATGGGAGACAACCCATGTTTTTACTACAGTATTTTTATTTTATATTTGTGTCTTGGAAGTTGTTTACTACTGTAGCAACCTCTCCTTATCTTAGTTTTGAGTTTTGTTGTGCTAAGTAAAGTCTTTGATAGTAAAGTAAGTACTAGATTTGGATTACTGCGCAGTTCCAGATTTCTTTGCTGTCATGAATCTGGGTCTACCTCCCTGTAGGTAGCTCAGAAAATTAAGCCAATTTACGTGCATGATCCTCAGATATGTACGCAACTTTCATTCTATTTGAGCATTTTCATTTGAGCAAGTCTGGTGGCCTAATAAAATCCATCTTTACGGACTGTTCTGTTTTGACAGATTCTGCCTTTTATTTTGCATTGCCTCTTTTGCTATGTTGGATGGATTTCTTTGATCCATTAATGTCCAATAGCTTTATTCAATGTCCAGAAGTGTTAAGAATGATTGTGTCACCTCTGAACATGTGAATTTTTATTGTGCACTAACCCTCTAATGAGTTGT
The DNA here is from genome assembly GCF_022539505.1 of Lolium rigidum. Taxonomy (NCBI): domain Eukaryota; kingdom Viridiplantae; phylum Streptophyta; class Magnoliopsida; order Poales; family Poaceae; genus Lolium; species Lolium rigidum. The sequence goes on from NC_061514.1 coordinate 209,257,149, forward strand.
TTCGAGTTTGGTGTGGAGGAAGTTTTCAAGGATCAAGAGAGGAGTATGATACAATATGATCAAGGAGAGTGAAAGCTCTAAGCTTGGGGATGCCCCGGTGGTTCACCCCTGCATATTCTAAGAAGACTCAAGCGTATAAGCTTGGGGATGCCCAAGGCATCCCCTTCTTCATCGACAACATTATCGGGTTCCTCCCCCGAAACTATATTTTTATTCCGTCACATCTTATGCACATTGCTTGGAGCGTCGGTTTGTTTTTGTTTTTTGTTTTGTTTGAATAAAATGGATCCTAGCATTCACTTTACGGGAGAGAGACACGCTCCGCTGTAGCATATGGACAAATATGTCCTTAGGCTCTACTCATAGTATTCATGGCGAAGTTTCTTCTTCGTTAAATTGTTATATGGTTGGAATTGGAAAATGCTACATGTAGTAACTCTAAAATGTCTTGGATAATTTGATACTTGGCAATTGTTGTGCTCATGTTTAAGCTCTTGCATCATATACTTTGCACCCATTAATGAAGAAATACTTAGAGCTTGCTAATTTGGTTTGCATATTTGGTTTCTCTAGAGTCTAGATAACATCTAGTATTGAGTTTTGAACAACAAGGAAGACGGTGTAGAGTCTTATAATGTTTACAATATGTCTTTTATGTGAGTTTTGCTGCACCGTTCATCCTTGTGTTTGTTTCAAATAACCTTGCTATCCTAAACCTTGTATCGAGAGGGAATACTTCTCATGCATCCAAAATCCTTGAACCAACCACTATGCCATTTGTGTCCACCATACCTACCTACTACATGGTATTTATCCGCCATTCCAAAGTAAATTGCTTGAGTGCTACCTTTAAAATTCCATCATTCACCTTTGCAATATATAGCTCATGGGACAAATAGCTTAAAAACTATTGTGGTATTGAATATGTACTTATGCACTTTATCTCTTATTAAGTTGCTTGTTGTGCGATAACCATGTTTCGGGGACGCCATCAACTATTCTTTGTTGAATATCATGTGAGTTGCTATGCATGTCCGTCTTGTCCGAAGTAAGAGAGATCTACCACCTTTATGGTTGGAGCATGCATATTGTTAGAGAAGAACATTGGGCCGCTAACTAAAGCCATGATTCATGGTGGAAGTTTCAGTTTTGGACATACATCCTCAATCTCATATGAGAATAATAATTGTTGCCACATGCTTATGCATTAAAGAGGAGTCCATTATCTGTTGTCCATGTTGTCCCGGTATGGATGTCTAAGTTGAGAATAATCAAAAGCGAGAAATCCAAAATGCGAGCTTTCTCCTTAGACCTTTGTACAGGCGGCATGGAGGTACCCCATTGTGACACTTGGTTAAAACATGTGCATTGCAAAGATCCGGTAGTCCAAGCTAATTAGGACAAGGTGCGGGCACTATTAGTATACTACGCATGAGACTTGCAACTTGTAAGATATAACTTTCATAACTCATATGCTTTATTACTACCGTTGACAAAATTGTTTCATGTTTTCAAAATAAAAGCTCTAGCACAAATATAGCAATCGATGCTTTCCTCTTTGAAGGACCATTCTTTTTACTTTTATGTTGAGTCAGTTCACCTATTCTCTCCACCTCAAGAAGCAAACACTTGTGTGAACCGTGCATTGATTCCTACATACTTGCATATTGCACCTGTTATATTACTCTATGTTGACAATTATCCATGAGATATACATGTTACAAGTTGAAAGCAACCGCTGAAACTTAATCTTCCTTTGTGTTGCTTCAATACCTTTACTTTGATTTATTGCTTTATGAGTTAACTCTTATGCAAGACTTATTAATACTTGTCTTGAAGTACTATTCATGAAAAGTCTTTGCTTTATGATTCAGTTGTTTACTCATGTCATTACCATTGTTTTGATCGCTGCATTCACTACATATGTTTACAAATAGTATGATCAAGGTTATGATGGCATGTCACTTCAGAAATTATCTTTGTTATCGTTTTACCTCGCTCGGGACGAGCAGTAACTAAGCTTGGGGATGCTTGATACGTCTCCGACGTATCGATAATTTCTTATGTTCTATGCCATATTATTGATGATACCTACATGTTTTATGCACACTTTATGTCATATTCGTGCATTTTCTGGAACTAACCTATTAACAAGATGCCGAAGTGCCAGTTGCTGTTTTCTGCTGTTTTTGGTTTCAGAAATCCTAGTAAAGAAATATTCTCGGAATTGGACGAAACGAAGACCCAGGGGCCTATTTCGCCACGGACCTTCCAGAAGACCGAAGAGCATACGAAGTGGGGCCACGAGGTGGCCAAACCACAAGGCGGCGCGGCCAAGGGGGGCCCGCGCCGCCCTGTGGTGTGGGCCCCTCGTCGGCCCCCGACTCGCCCTTCCGCCTACTTAAAGCCTCCGTCGCGAAACCCCCGAGGCGAAAAACCACGATACGGAAAACCTATCGAGACGCCGCCGCCGCCGATCCCATCTCGGGGGATTCTGGAGATCTCCTCCGGCACCCTGCCGGAGAGGGGATTGATCTCCCGGAGGACTCTACACCGCCATGGTCGCCTCCGGAGTGATGAGTGAGTAGTTCACCCCTGGACTATGGGTCCATAGCAGTAGCTAGATGGTTGTCTTCTCCTCATTGTGCTTCATTGTTGGATCTTGTGAGCTGCCTAACATGATCAAGATCATCTATCCGTAATACTCTATGTTGTGTTTGTCGGGATCCGATGGATAGAGAATACCATGTTATGTTAATTATCAAGTTATTGCATATGTGTTGTTTATGATCTTGCATGCTCTCCGTTATTAGTAGAGGCTCGGCCAAGTTGATGCTAGTAACTCCAAGAGGGAGTATTTATGCTCGATAGTGGGTTCATGCCCGCATTGACACTCGGGACAGTGATGAGAAAGTTCTAAGGTTGTGTTGTGATGTTGCCACTAGGGATAAAACATTGATGCTATGTCCGAGGATGTAGTTATTGATTACATTACGCACCATACTTAATGCAATTGTCTCGTTGCTTTGCAACTTAATACCGGAAGGGGTTCGGACGATAACCTCGAAGGTGGACTTTTTAGGCATAGATGCGGTTGGATGGCGGTCTATGTACTTTGTCATAATGCCCAATTAAATCTCATTGTACTTATCATGACATGTATGTGCATTGTTATGCCCTCTCTATTTGTCAATTGCCCGACTGTAATTTGTTCACCCAACATGCTTTTATCTTATGGGAGAGACACCTCTAGTGAACTGTGGACCCCGGTCCATTCTTTAATACTGAAATACAAATCTGCTCCAATACTTGTTTTACTATTTTCTCTCGCAAACAATCATCTTCCACACAATTCGGTTAATCCTTTGTTACAGCAAGCCGGTGAGATTGACAACCTCACTGTTTCGTTGGGGCAAAGTACTTTGGTTGTGTTGTGCAGGTTCCATGTTGGCGCCGGAATCTCTGGTGTTGCGCCGCACTACATCCCGCCGCCATCAACCTTCAACGTGCTTCTTGGCTCCTCCTGGTTCGATAAACCTTGGTTTCTTTCTGAGGGAAAACTTGCTGCTGTGCGCATCATACCTTCCTCTTGGGGTTGCCCAACGAACGTGTGAAATACACGCCATCAGGGGTAGATACATGATTTTTCTGGTTGAATATGTCTAAACCTTGTTTATCAACTTGAATGCTTACTATATGACATACGAAGACTATTTGCTAACGGAGGGAGTAAGCACTCTAGCTATGAAAAGTACCAAACGATGCATACCAAAATGATTTTTTAGAGGAATACTAGTTCGGATTATATAATTTTATATTAGCAGGCCAAATCGAACCCCGTAGTTGGATTTTCAGAAATTGATCCGTAGTACTTGGGCAAAACCCTAGTTTAGCTTATTTAATAATAGATTCGTAGGTCGATTTTTTTACGTTATTATTATTATTACTAGGCAGCACATGTGTTTGCCCGTCCAGGTGAAACTCTTTCATTTCATTTTTCTTTTCCGCAAGGTCGGGAGTCGGAGGAAGAGGGATCACACGGGAGGAGACGAAGGGAGAGCGGTCACGGGGCCCCACTTATTTATGGTGTCTATCCTTTTTCTGGTGATATTGACTGTTGTGCAGGCTTGTCAGTGCGCAGGGGGGTGCGACTCGTGCGAGCGAGCGAGAAAGGCCGAGAATGAGAGAGAATTTTTTTTAGAGGGACAACCGAACGATCCCGAAGGACCAAGATTTCCAATACGCATCAGAGCGCAGTTTACAGCAGGACACAAAATTAACAGGAAATTATGTCTAAATCCCTAATATTTACATGGTAGACCCCATGTCGAAAGCAAGAAATGCGATTGGGTCCTTAACAGCCACCGCCCAGATTGATCCTCGTCGCAGCCGGGGACGAACCACTTAGAGCTCGGCAATGGATTGTACTTGCACATGCACGTCTTCTACATGGGCATGCATGCCATGCACATGAACGTGAACACCTGCGTAAACGTTGCCGACAGCCTTGCAGTTCTTCTCGCAGCAATTCTAATAGTATAGTCGGTTGTTGGCTACAAGTAAGATGCCATGTCATTTATAGTCAACTTGTAGCCAACAAGTACAATAGTTGGCTATAAAAATGTACTACTTTCTCAATGGATGGCCCACATTTCATTGACATAACTTGCCTAGGAGCAAGTGCTAGAGCTAGCTCTTGCATAAGAGCCCACTTACACTCTCTCTCCGCTTCTCTCTCCTCCAACTAGACACAAATATATTATTTTAATCCTTGTAGCCAGCTTTTTTTGCGGGAAATCACTGATGATATTAAAGGACATAAATTACGTAAAGGCACCCAAACAAGATTGAAATTACAGCGAAGACCCTCTGCAACTCGATGTCGCCGGCGTTGTAGCTAGCTGACTAGGACTTATTGTACTTGCTCTCATACTTCTCCTTAGCATTCTCGGCGGCTGCAGCATGCACGGCAGCAACCACCTGCGCGCCCTCGCCATGGTCGAGCTCCGCCTGCTCTGCCTGGATGACGAGCACCGCCCCCTCGCCTTCACGCATGACGCCCTGAGCCTCTTCTTTTTCTTCGCTGTTGACGGCAGGCACAACCTCGTCGACGACGGCCACGACCGTGTCCATCGCGGGCGGCGCCACCATCTCCATCGCAGGCGGCACAACCAACCGATCCACCATGACATGGCCGCCGTCGCCGAAGGATTGGATCCAGGTCTGCATGTCTGCGTCGAGAGCTTCCACCCATGCCCACGACGGAACTTTCTCATGGACATGGAACTCTAAATCGCCATCTCTCTCTCCCTCCATTGCTTGTGAGTGTTATTTCCGGCGATGGTCCGACGGAACTCCATGTGATGCAGCTTTTTATCTCCATTTTCCAACGGTCCTTGGGAAGAAGACGAGAAGAGAAATCAATCCGTGCAGTTAGCAACGAGGGGAGAAGACGATGGGATAGAGAGGAAACAGGAGTTATAGCTGGGTACTCCCTCCGTCCCGGTTTACAAGGCCTACGCGTATCCCAATATCGTTAATTTAACTAATATAGTATAATATTTATTCTATAAAAATTATACCATTAAATAGTATAACATCTGAGTTTTCTAATGATATATATTTTGGTGTATATATTTTGTGTTACATTAGTTAAATTTGCGATCTAGAGATACACGTATGTCATATAGTAAGCATTAAAGTTGATAAACAATGTTTGGACATATTCAAACCAGACAAATCATTCATCTACCCCCTAACCCTAATCTCGGTCGATTTTATGAAAGTCAAGCATGAAGAGAAGTGGTTTTTGGTTTCAAACATGGAAATTTCAAAAACCCTCCCAAGAGTTACATTTTAAAGTGACTTAAGAAGGATAGATGCTTAATTTTTCATATTCATGTTTTAAACTTGTTTAAATCATGGTCAAACAACCTAGGATTTGACCAAGATTCAAATGGGCAGAATTTTTTAAAAAAAAATCAGAAAAATGAAAAACCAAAGTATATAGTGTTCTTATGTCATGCAGTAAGCATTCAAGTTGATAAACAAGGTCTAGACATATTCAAACCAGACAAATCATTCATCTACCCCTAACCCCTAAACTCTGTCTTATGAAGTCTAGCATGAAGAGAAGTGGTTTTGGGTTTCAAACATGGAAATTTCAAAAACCTCCCAAAAACTTCATTTTAGAGTGACTAATTAAGAAGGATACAAGCTTCCCTTTTTCATTTTAATGTTTTAAACTTGTTTAAATCTTGGTCAAACCTAGGATTTGACCAAAAGATTCAAATGGGCATAGAAATTCAGAAAAATCAAAAGAATGAAAAAACAAAGGACATAGCATTCTTATGTCATATATATAGTAAGCATTCAAGTTGATAAACAAGGTCTAGACATATTCAAACCATAAAATCATGTATATATCTACCCCTAATCCTAGGCTTGACTTCATAAGACAGAGTTTCGGGATAAGGGTAGCTTGATACATGAATTTTCTGGTTTGAATATGTCTAGACCTTGTTTATCAACTTAATTGAATGCTTACTAGATGACATAAGATGACTATGTGCATTGGTTTTTCATTTTATTGTTTTTTTTGAATTTTTATGCCCATTTGAATCTTGGTCAAATCCTAGGTTTGACCATGATTTAAACAAGTTGAAAACATGAATATGAAAATTAAGCATATATCCTTCTTAGTCACTCCAAAATGAAGCTCTTGGGAGGGTTTTTGAAATTTCCATGTTTGAAACCAGCCAAAAACCACATATCTTCATGCTTGACTTCATGAGACAGAGTTTAGGGTTAGTGGGTAGACACATGATTTCTCTGGTTTGAATATATCTAGACCTTGTCTATCAACTTAATTGAATGCTTACTATGTGACATAAGAAGACTATGTGCCTTGATTTTCCATTTTTTGTTTTTTCTGAATTTTTATGCCCATTTGAATCTTGGTCAAATCCTAGGTTTGGCCATGATTTAAACAAGTTTAAAACATGAATATGAAAAAATAAGCATATATCCTTCTTAGTCACTCCAAAATGTAGATCTTGGTAGGGTTTTTGAAATTTCCATGTTTGAAACCAAAAACCACTTCTCTTCATGCATGCTTGACTTCATAAGACAGAGTTTAGGGTTAGGGGTAGCTAGATACTTGATTTTTCTGGTTTGAATATGTCTAGACATTGTTTATCAACTTAATTGAATGCTTACTAGATGACATAAGATGACTATGTGCATTGGGTTTTCATTTTTTTTTAATTTTTATGCCCATTTGAATCTTGGTCAAATCCTAGGTTTGACCATGATTTAATCAAGTTTCAAACATGAATATGAAAAATTAAGCATCTATCCTTCTTAGTCACTCCAATATGTAGCTCTTGGGAGGGTTTTTGAAATTTCCATGCTTGAAAACCAAAAACCACTTCTCTTCATGCATGCTTGACTTCATAAGACATAGTTTAGGGGTAGATACATGATTTTCCTGCTAGTTTGAATATGTCTAGACCTTGTTTATCAATTTAATTGAATGCTTACTATATGACATGAGCAGACCTTGGTTTTAATTTTTTTATACCCATTTGAATCTTCGTAAAATCCTAGGTTTGTTGACCAAGATTTGAACAAGTTTAAAACATGAATATGAAAAAGTAAGCATGTATCCTTCTTAGTCACTCCAAAATGAAGCTCTTGGGAGGGTTTTTCAAATTTCCATGTTTGAAACCAAAAACCACATATCTTCATGCTTGACTTCATGAGACAGAGTTTAGGGTTAGGGAGTAGATACATGATTTCTCTGGTTTGAATATATCTAGACCTTGTTTATCAAATTAATTGAATGCTTACTATGTGACATAAGAAGACTATGTGCCTTGATTTTCCATTTTTTGTTTTTCCAGAATTTTTATGCCCATTTGAATCTTGGTCAAATCCTAGGTTTGACCATGATTTAAACAAGTTTAAAACATGAATATGAAAAATTAAGCATATATCCTTCTTAGTCACTCCAAAATGTAGATCTTGGTAGGTTTTTTGAAATTTCCATGTTTGAAACCAAAAACCACTTCTCTTCATGCATGCTTGACTTCATAAGATAGAGTTTAGGGATAGGGGTAGGTAGATACATGATGTTTCTGGTTTGAATATGTCTAGACCTTGTTTATCAACTTAATTGAATGCTTACTAGATGACATAAGATGACTATGTGCATTGATTTTTCATTTTTTTTGAATTTTTATGCCCATTTGAATCTTGGTCAAATCCTAGGTTTGACCATGATTTAATCAAGTTTCAAACATGAATATGAAAAATTAAGCATCTATCCTTCTTAGTCACTCCAATATGTAGCTCTTGGGAGGGTTTTTGAAATTTCCATGCTTGAAAACCAAAAACCACTTCTCTTCATGCATGCTTGACTTCATAAGACATAGTTTAGGGGTAGATACATGATTTTCCTGCTAGTTAATTTGAATATGTCTAGACCTTGTTTATCAATTTAATTGAATGCTTACTATATGACATGAGCAGACCTTGGTTTTAATTTTTTTATACCCATTTGAATCTTCGTCAAATCCTAGGTTTGTTGACCAAGATTTGAACAAGTTTAAAACATGAATATGAAAAAGTAAGCATGTATCCTTCTTAGTCACTCCAAAATGAAGCTCTTGGGAGGGTTTTTGAAATTTCCATGTTTGAAACCAAAAACCACATATCTTCATGCTTGACTTCATGAGACAGAGTTTAAGGTTAGGGGGTAGATACATGATTTCTCTGGTTTGAATATATCTAGACCTTGTTTATCAACTTAATTGAATGCTTACTAGCTATGTGACATAAGAAGACTATGTGCCTTGATTTTCCATTTTTTGTTTTTCCTGAATTTTTATGCCCATTTGAATCTTGGTCAAATCCTAGGTTTGACCATGATTTAAACAAGTTTAAAACATGAATATGGAA
>NC_061514.1:209266209-209474723 GCF_022539505.1 Lolium rigidum
TTTCATGTTTTAAACTTGTTTAAATCTTGGTCAAATCTACGATTTGACCAAGATTCAAATGTGCATCAAAATTCAAAAAAAAAAATTTAAAAACCAAATCACATAGTCTTCTTATGTCATATACTCCCTCCGACTAGAATTAGTTGTCCGACACGTAGTTCTCAGGTTTTTTTTCATTTTAGCCCTCCGTATTTTAAACCTGGAACCATCTGCTCCAATCGATCGGATCGTCCCGACTCCAGATCCCGCGCTCGCGCCGGCCGGCCGGCGGCCTCCCACGCTTCGCTCCGGGGGCCTCCTCCTGCCCTAGCGCCGCCGGCCTCCGTTGAGCTCGCCTCCCGCCGCCATCCTCCGGTCGAGCTCGTCAACCGGCGGCAGCCTCCCTCGAGCTCCTGTCTCGCCGCCGTTCTCCGCTCGCCTCCCCGTCCATGGGTTCGCCTCAAGGAGGGCGGCGCCGCCGGGGCAGTATCTCCTCCCTCCCTAGCGGCCGCGCCCGGACCTTCTCCGGCAGGCCACTCCGCCGAGATCACCTCTCGCCGGCAGTCTCCGCTCACCTATCGTCGGCGAGTCTCCGCTCATCTCAAGGTGGCCGGCGCCGCCGGGCAAGCTTTTCCTCCAAACCTGTAGCCGTCCCTGCGGCCTGCACCCTGCAGCCTTCTCCCGCCGGCCTCCTTACTGGACGAGAAGGCATGGACACAAGGTCGATCGCTGTCGCCTCCCCTGCCGGATCCGTCCCTTGCCATTGTTCCAATTGATGAAGCAACACCCTGGGCGCATCCTGGATTCTGCAACACCCTGCAATGTCTCGATTTGGTAGGTCCTCCAATCTGCATCACATGTTGATTTGGAGTAGCACATGAGTATACTTGTAAACTGGATGGTTTAAGGCAATTTTAACTGCAGTTCTCTGAAACAATGTTCAGAAAGTTGAACATAATCATCCCTAGTTAATCTTGTAGACTGCAGCTAGTGTATGAGACATGGCAAAGGCGTGTACCATAATTATGAGACATTAATAAAAAGACTTGCAGAAAAATAACATTGCAGTTCCTTTCCTCAAGATGGCAATCTCTGAATAAAATTGACAAAATGGCCACATACTCTACATTTGGGGCTGTACGAGCCAGCAATCATCTGCCTCTAAGCTTGGAGATATAAAGATAAAAGGAGGCAGTATTACCATTATGTCTTCACGCCCATCCTTTTGGTAATCCGTCAGGCAAATGTTAAGCGACTGACTACCTGGTATACCATTCAAATCTCTCACTGGCCTGTATATTACCTGTCAAATCCAAAACATGCAGCTTCAAATCACCAAACTGGTCAGCAGAAATAGCATAATGTCACAGGAGAGCAACTAAAGTGGGAGTAAAACAGCGATTTCCTGGTCTTGAAAGAATTGGTATGCATTTCCTTTGTGCAAATTCTAGCCTCCTGTCTCCATCCAATAAGATGTGTTTCCCATAATTTATGCAAGAATTAATTTATAGGTCCCAAATCCCAGTGACAGCTATACAGACCAAGGTGAAATCATAATAAGGCAGGTTCATGGTTTAAGTATTTTAGGCTATAAGATATCTGGAGGCAGAGAAGCCTTAGCCACACAGAAAATTTTCTGTTAATCCAGCTATCCACTTGTAACCAAAGGAGCACAAACAAGCTGAACAAGCTTAAGGGTGTAGTTCCGAAAACCTCTAGGCATGAACTATTGTGCTCTTCCTCTTGAACTGCTTCAGAATCATCAATAGATTCGACGAACCACACCATGAGCTAGCCTGGTACAGAATACGTTGATTCAGGAAGATATCAGGTACAGAGCTACAGTTGGCAGATGACAGGCGGTTGTATCTGACTCGGTGCATTTCAGAGCAACCTGCAGAACTGACTTGTGTAGCATGCAGTGTGACAAACCTGAACATGTGGAATCATCCCAAGATACCTAAAATGCCATTAAGGAAACATACACAATGACAGTACCAGCAAGCAAACTGAATCAGTAATTTCTTCGAAATGGAAAGATAACAAAATGGGGGGAAAAGGACGCCTCTGGTACCAGGAGGTAGTTGTGCAGATCCTGTAATAGTTTCTTCAGAGCCAAACCAACCTGCAAAGAATGACACACAGCTTTGATGATCTGTTTTTAGGCATTGGCCGTGAAAAATAAAATTACTGTTGCTAAATTTCAAATGTCCTCAATCTTATAGCGTGCATCTTCTTGTAGGCTATGGACAAGAGAACAAGAAGAGTTCCACAAGTCAACAAGAGAACAAGAGGAGTGCTAAAAGACAACAAGAGAAAGAGAATAAACAAGAAGATGAGATTCCAATATGATGATCCACTAGTTCTATCCAATGAGTAAGTTACAATTCATATCTAATTTTCTCTTGACAATTTGTATTTCTGATTTTTGAAGGATGTTTATACTCATCATGTAAACTAAATTTAATCTTCTTTCTTTACAGCTATGTGAAGGACCAACTTGCTGGCAGCGAACTATATAAGCTTGTTTCCAAGAGGAAGAAAGTACCCCTCAGTGCAAAAGCTGCGTGGAGATATAATAGAATGCGCCGGGAGGACATCTTCTCGAAACCTTTGATCAAGATGAGGCAGAGATTCCCTCGGACAAGAGAACATGATAATACTAATGATGCTCAAGATGGTGTCATTGATCTCAATTTGAGCCCACCACATCGGATGCATGAGCAACAGAGATGCTTGGATGGTGTCATTGATCTCAATTTTAGCCCACCACATCGGATGCATGAGCAACAGAGATGCTTGGATGGTGTCATTGATCTCAATTTTAGCCCACCACATCGGATGCGGGAGCGAGGAGAGGCTAGAGCATGAGAGAAGAAAGCATGATGTCCCAGATCTACCTGATGAGATGAGGCTAGAGCATGAGAGAGGAAAGGATGATGTCCCAGATCTACCTAATGAGGTGAGGCTAGAGCATGAGAGAGGAAAGGATGATGTCCCAGATCTACCTGATGAGGTGAGCCTAGAGCATGAGAGAGGCAGGGAACTAAGAGACGATGAGAGATTTGCTGCTTATTTTGCCTTGGAAGTAATCGAGAAGAAGAGATGGAGGGTTCCAAACAGAAGATAAGCAACTCATTGCGGACATGCTGAAGACAAGCAAACGAACAATCGAAAGGGTGTGGAATTTAGCCCAGGAGCAGATTGCAAAAGGGCAACGAGTTGATGTGTCAAACAAAAAGAAGGGTCATGTTGGCCGTAAGAGAATAGATTTGGGCCTTTCGAGGGTACCAACAATCCCACTCGAATAAAAGGAGGACGATCCGATCCTTAGCAAAGGCCTTGGGTGTTAACCGCTCAACTTTATACTTGCAGGTTTAAGTGGGGTCAGCTGAACCGCCACACTAACACCCCGAAGCCGTCGATGACTGACGCAAACAAAATCCAGCGAATGCAATTCCGCCTCGATATGGTCACTGAGGATTCTTTGCTATCTCCCGAGCCAACATTCAAGGTTATGGACGACGGGGTCCACATTGATGAGAAATGGTTCATTCTCGGTAGGGAGAGAAACACGTACTACCTACACCCCGAGAGAACCCAAACCCGTGCGCACGGTGAAGAACAAGAACCAAATAGGCAAAGTGATGTTCTTAACCTGCGGTTGCCAGGCCACGGTATGGTGATGGCGGGGTAGTCACGTTTGATGGTAAGATCGGAACTTGGGCATTTGTAAAGGAAACTCCAGCTGCTAAAAGGAGTAAGAACAGAGAAAAAGGGACACTAGAGGTAAAAGCAGTGAAAGTTACACGAGATGTCATGAGGGACTACCTCTGCCAGCTAGTGGTTCCTGCCATCCAGGACAAGTGGCCTGATGAGGATGTAGGAAGAATAATCTACATCCAGCAGGACAATGCGAAACCTCACGTCCTCCCTAATGATGAGGGTTTTCGACAGGCTGTAGCACTGACTGATTTGGACATTAGGTTGTTACAGCAACCTCCAAACAGTCCAGACCTGAATGTTCTAGATCTATGCTTCTTCAGGTCTTTGCAGTCTCTCACCGATACACTAGCGCCAAGCAACATCCGGGAGTTGATAGAAGGTGTGGAGGAAGAATATAATAACTACGAGGTTGACAAACTCTCACGAAGCTTCTTGACACTCCAGTCATGTATGATTGAGGTAATGGACAAAGGAGGAGGGATAGGCTATGACATCCCCCACTTGTATAAGGACCGCCTTCAGGCAGAAGGTGGTCTAGGAATCTCTCTAACTATGAAGGCGGACTTGCTTGTAAAAACTAGAGATCTTATAAGAGCCTCTGAGGTGCACACTAAGCAGGACTCACTGCCCATTCATAAAATAAAGCAGCAGAGCTCCAATGAAAAGGAAAATAAGAAGCGGAGCTTCCATTCCGGGGAACCTCATTTAGTGGTATGTACTCCTCGTGTCATATGTTGGTGTCATATGTTGGTGTCATATGTTGGAGTAAAATATTTGTTTTATGCAGGGAGGTGGTCTTCGGAATATGGGAAACACATGCTTTCTAAATGCAACTCTACAGAGCATCACTCACACTGTCCCACTTTTCCAGAAGCTCCGTTGCACCGACCACTCCACTCCATGCTCATGTATGTGTGTAGTGCCATATGAGAGCTTTTTGCTATGTTAAATGTCCCAAGCCCATTTTCTTACCTTGCTTACCATTTTCTTACCTTGCTTACCATGATTTGTTACCACATAGATGATGAAGATGGGTTTTGTTCTTTCTGCGCCCTTAAAGAACATACGGAGGAGTCAATTCAAAGACCTGGGTCTGTTTTAATGCCAACAAGGTTCATAGATAATTTAAGCAGTATCCTTTGAGTTGATTTTATGTTTTCTCTTAACTTTGTATGATGCACATGACAAATGTTAAAAAATATTGATAAATAAAATCTGTCTATTCCTTGACAAGATTTGCCAGAATTAAATCCAGGTTTTATACAAGGACAACAAGAGGATGCACATGAGTTCCTTCGTTACTTGCTAGATAATTTGCATAAGTGTACCCTTGACAATACTTTTGATGAGAAAAGTATTGTCAAGCAGGTGTTTGAAGGTCGATTAAAGAGCCAGGTAGCTCTACTTTGTCATTGCTAATTCCCTATCTTTGTAACTTGTGTTCTAACTAATGCAATTATCTTCATATAGTTGACATGCCATGATTGTGGCCACTGCCCGGAGATATTAGAGCCTTTCCTTGATCTCAGCTTGGAGATCGATCAGGTTGATAACCTTGTTGCTGCGCTGGAATCTTTTACCAAGGTGGAGCAAATAGGTGATGCACAGAACAAGCTAACCTGTGATAGTTGCAATGCTGAAGTTTGTAAGGACAAGCGGTTTGTGATTGATAAAGCACCAGATGTTGTTGCATTTCATCTCAAGCGCTTCGCCACACTTGATGGTTCCATTGACAAGATTGACAAACATGTGGCATACCCATCAGAACTAGACTTGAAGCCATTCCACAGTAATCCAGACAAGGAGGTGAGTTTTGTGCTCTTCTCTTCTTTCAGGTTTATCATTAAGCATATTTTGATGTTTTCCTTGTATTTTTCACATGCATCAGGGCCTAAAATATGATCTTTATGCCCTTGTTGAGCATTCTGGCTTACCTAACTTCGGCCATTATGTCTGCACCATTCGTTCTTCACCAACCAATTGGCACTTGATGAATGACTCACTTGTAAGTGTGAGAAGTCATTTGTTCTTTATTTTCATGCCACAAATATTTCAGCTTTTAATAGTCACGCTTGTGTCGCAGGTTCATTCCATTAGTGAGACAAGTGCACTAGGACAAGAAGCATATATTCTGTTCTATGTTAGGCAGGGCAGCTTTCCGTGGTTCTCAAATATTCAAGAGGAAGCTAAGCTGAAGAAAGCAAAGGCTGCAGCTGCATCTAAATCTTTGAAAAGCTTTTTGCAGGATCAGATTTCATCGCAGTTAATGAAGGGCATGATGACTCCAAGGAAAAAATGCTTTGTGAAGGAACTAGATTCACTGGGTCAGAACGCATCGTTTGGCTATTAGTTGGGCATGCTGGGTTGGAGGGGCGGTGTTTATCCGGATAGTTAGGGGTTGTGTCCAGGTTAACAGCAGTTTGTAACGACATTTGAAAATGCCCAGGGTTGTAATATTTCAGATATAGTTCTGTCTTACACTATATCCGTGTATGTTTATCAACCGGAATGACTGTATGAGTATGCTCCATATGAGTAAATTGCGGGAATGTAATTATACTTGGATGTCCGAAATATATGTTAGCCACTAATCAATTCATGTTTGGATGCATCACTTCAAAAATAAAGGGGAAACAACTGGATGTCCGAGATTATACTTGAATGTCCGATATTATACTGAAATTATACTTGGAGTACATGGTTTTAGCAATGCATATAAAGGGGCAAAACTTCGGAAATACGAGTTCTCCGTACATGGTGAGGCAACACTTGAATTATACTGAGATTAATTCAGCGATGCATGGTCAGGCAACACTTAAAAAATCAGACAGGAACATATGCAACTGGTAGCATCACCTCTTATTCAAAACAAGAGACATTTGGGTATCAGGTACTCTAAAACTTACAACAGGAGCAGAGTGGAGACACGGAACTAACTGTAAAAGTTGTAGGCCCTATCAAGGTGACAAGCTCAATCTGAAATTAACCATAATGATAACTATGCAAACACCACTAAGAATCTTCTTGTAAAATTGCAAAGAATAAAGTAAAGAGAAGAAATTACTCCATAAAAAAGTTTTCGTTTGAGAGGAAAGAACCTTCTTTGATAAGTGGACTATGCGGTCGTCAACAGCCTTCCGGAGCTTGTCATTCCACTTTACCGGCTCCAACTCTCTGTTGCCCACAACAACCTGCAATGTCTTCTTCATATGTCAAGAACTCGAAGAACCTACTGTACATCGGTGTATATGACAAGAACTAACCGAAGAACCTCACTGTACTATCGGTGGAACTAACTGAAGAACTAACCGAAGAACCAACAACCGAAGAACTAACAAAAGAACCTATTTTGCAATCAGCAAGGAACGAGAGGAAGGGGACAAGGAGTAAAAATGTGTAGCGATTACTGTTGCCGAGCAGCTAGTGGAGCTGGATGATTGACTGGTCCTCCTCGTCGGAGAAGTTTGCCGCACGTGATGTCCGGCCGCAGGTAGTCATCTACCGAGCCGCCGGCTCTTGCTGCATCTCGGCGAGGCTCGAAACAGCTCGGACGGATGTACCATTAGCACCCAATTGGAGCTCCATCACCACCGAGATTGGATCTCCGCCAGCCACCGCCACCAGTTGAACTCCGTCGTGCCGCCGCCACCGCCACCGCGAGAGATTTGGAGGAAAATCCCAATCTTTAGCACCACCTCGGTGGGCACGACAAGATGAAGGCGCAGCGACGCCATAGAGGGAGATAGCGTCCGCGACAAGAGAGAAGGAGACGGCGGCGACGTCGCGCGCAAGGGAAGGGCGTGGGACGGAGCGGGGAAGGAGCGAGTGGTGGGTGTCCTCGTCGGGGTCGTCTAGGTCGCCGGGGTCGTCGCCAGGAAGAAGAGGGCGTGAGGCGGAGGGGGTGGAGTTTGGTCGGGAAAAAGACAGGGTGGTTTTTGCAAAAACAACGGTGGGACATCTAATTCTAGTCGGAGGGAGTAGTAAACATTCAAGTTCATAAACAAGATCTAGACATATTCAAACCAGACAAATCATGTACCCCCTAACCCTAAACTCTGTCTTTATTGTATATGAAGTCAAGCATGAAGCAGAGAAGTGTGGTTTTGGGTTTCAAACATGGAAATTTCAAAAACCTCCCAAAAAAGCTTCATTTTAATTAGACTGACTGGTTAATTAAGAAGGATCCATGATTAATTACCTTTTCATTGTCATGTTTAAACTTATTGTAATCTAGGTCAACCCTAGGATTTGACCAAGATTCAAATGGGCATAAAAATTTAGAAAAAATCGAAAGAATGAAAAACCAAAGCACATAGCCTTCTCATGTCATATAGTAATTATTCAAATTGATAAACATGGTCTAGACATATTCAAACCAGACAAATCATGTATCTACCCCTAACCCTAAACTCTGTCTTATTATGAAGTCAAGCATGAACATAAGTGGTTTTGGGTTTCAAACATGGTAATTTCAAGAACCTCCCAAAAGCTTCATTTTAGAGTTTCTAAGAGAAGGATCCAGACTTACCTTTTCATTTTCACATGTTAAACTTGTTTAAATCTTGCTCAAACCTATGATTTACCAAGATTCAAATGGGCATAGAAATCAAAAAATGAAATACCAATGCACATAGTCCTCTTATGCCATATAGTAAGCATTCAAGTTGATAAACAAGGTCTAGACATATTCAAACCAGACAAATCATGTATCTACCCCCCTATCGCGACCCTAAACTCTGTCTTATGAAGTCAAGCATGAAGATAAGTGGTTTTGGGTTTCAAACATGGAAATTTCAAAAACCTTCCAAAAACTTCATTTAGGGTGACTAAGAAGGATACAGGCTTCCCTTTACATTTTCATGTTCTATACTTGTTTAAATCTTGGTCAAACCTAGGATTTGACCAAGATTCAA
Source organism: Lolium rigidum (assembly GCF_022539505.1). Taxonomy (NCBI): domain Eukaryota; kingdom Viridiplantae; phylum Streptophyta; class Magnoliopsida; order Poales; family Poaceae; genus Lolium; species Lolium rigidum. Next base: position 209,274,828 of record NC_061514.1, read on the forward strand.
ATGTGCATCGAAATTCCAAAAAAATCAAAAAAATGAAAAACCAAAGCACATAGTTTTCTTATGTCATATAGTAAGCATTCAAGTTGATAAACAAGGTCTAGACATATTCAAACCAGACAAATCATGTATCTACCCCCTATCGACCCTAAACTTCGTCTTATGAAGTCAAGCATGAAGAGAAGTGGTTTTTGGTTTCAAACATGGAAATTTCAAAAACCTCCCAAAAGCTTCATTTTAGAGTGACTAAGAAGGATCCAGCCTTACCTTTTCATTTTCATGTTTTAAACTTGTTTAAATCTTGGTCAAACCTACGATTTGACCAAGATTCAAATGTGCATCAAAATTCAAAAAAAAAAATTAAAAACCAAAGCACATAGTCTTCTTATGTCATATAGTAAACATTCAAGTTCATAAACAAGATCTAGACATATTCAAACCAGACAAATCATGTACCCCCTAACCCTAAACTCTGTCTTAATTGTATATGAAGTCAAGCATGAAGCAGAGAAGTGTGGTTTTGGGTTTCAAACATGGAAATTTCAAAAACCTCCCAAAAAAGCTTCATTTTAATTAGACTGACTGGTTAATTAAGAAGGATCCATGATTAATTACCTTTTCATTGTCATGTTTAAACTTATTGAAATCTTGGTCAAACCTAGGATTTGACCAAGATTCAAATGGGCATAAAAATTTAGAAAAAATCGAAAGAATGAAAAACCAAAGCACATAGCCTTCTCATGTCATATAGTAATTATTCAAATTGATAAACATGGTCTAGACATATTCAAACCAGACAAATCATGTATCTACCCCTAACCCTAAACTCTGTCTTATTATGAAGTCAAGCATGAACATAAGTGGTTTTGGGTTTCAAACATGGTAATTTCAAGAACCTCCCAAAAGCTTCATTTTAGAGTTTCTAAGAGAAGGATCCAGACTTACCTTTTCATTTTCACATGTTAAACTTGTTTAAATCTTGCTCAAACCTATGATTTACCAAGATTCAAATGGGCATAGAAATCAAAAAATGAAATACCAATGCACATAGTCCTCTTATGCCATATAGTAAGCATTCAAGTTGATAAACAAGGTCTAGACATATTCAAACCAGACAAATCATGTATCTACCCCCTATCGCGACCCTAAACTCTGTCTTATGAAGTCAAGCATGAAGATAAGTGGTTTTGGGTTTCAAACATGGAAATTTCAAAAACCTTCCAAAAACTTCATTTAGGGTTACTAAGAAGGATACAGGCTTCCCTTTTCATTTTCATGTTCTATACTTGTTTAAATCTTGGTCAAACCTAGGATTTGACCAAGATTCAAATGTGCATCAAAATTCCAAAAAAATCGGAAAAATGAAAAACCAAAGCACATAGTTTTCTTATGTCATATAGTAAGCATTCAAGTTGATAAACAAGGTCTAGGCATATTCAAACCAGACAAATCATGTATCTACCCCCTATCGACCCTAAACTTCGTCTTATGAAGTCAAGCATGAAGAGAAGTGGTTTTTGGTTTCAAACATGGAAATTTCAAAAACCTCCCAAAAGCTTCATTTTAGAGTGACTAAGAAGGATCCAGCCTTACATTTTCATTTTCATGTTTTAAACTCGTTTAAATCTTGGTCAAACCTAGGGTTTGACCTAGATTCAAATGTGCATCAAAATTGAAAAAAAATTAAAAACCAGAGCACATAGTCTTCTTATGTCATATAGTAAACATTCAAGTTCATAAACAAGATCTAGACATATTCAAACCAGACAAATCATGTACCCCCTAACCCTAAACTTTGTCTTTATTGTATATGAAGTCAAGCATGAAGCAGAGAAGTGTGGTTTTGGGTTTCAAACATGGAAATTTCAAAAACCTCCCAAAAAAGCTTCATTTTAATTAGACTGACCGGTTAATTAAGAAGGATCCATGATTAATTACCTTTTCATTGTCATGTTTAAACTTATTGAAATCTTGGTCAAACCTAGGATTTGACCAAGATTCAAATGGGCATAAAAATTTAGAAAAAATCGAAAGAATGAAAAACCAAAGCACATAGCCTTCTCATGTCATATAGTAATTATTCAAATTGATAAACATGGTCTAGACATATTCAAACCAGAAAAATCATGTATCTACCCCTAACCCTAAACTCTGTCTTATTATGAAGTCAAGCATGAACATAAGTGGTTTTGGGTTTCAAACATGGTAATTTCAAGAACCTCCCAAAAGCTTCATTTTAGAGTTTCTAAGAGAAGGATCCAGACTTACCTTTTCATTTTCACATGTTAAACTTGTTTAAATCTTGCTAAAACCTAGGATTTACCAAGATTCAAATGGGCATAGAAATCAAAAAATGAAATACCAATGCACATAGTCCTCTTATGCCATATAGTAAGCATTCAAGTTGATAAACAAGGTCTAGACATATTCAAACCAGACAAATCATGTATCTACCCCCCTATCGACCCTAAACTCTGTCTTATGAAGTCAAGCATGAAGATAAGTGGTTTTGGGTTTCAAACATGGAAATTTCAAAAACCTTCCAAAAACTTCATTTAGGGTGACTAAGAAGGATACAGGCTTCCCTTTTCATTTTCATGTTCTATACTTGTTTAAATCTTGGTCAAACCTAGGATTTGACCAAGATTCAAATGTGCATCAAAATTCCAAAAAAAATCAGAAAAATGAAAAACCAGAGCACATAGTTTTCTTATGTCATATAGTAAGCATTCAAGTTGATAAACAAGGTCTAGACATATTCAAACCAGACAAATCATGTATCTACCCCCTATCGACCCTAAACTTCGTCTTATGAAGTCAAGCATGAAGAGAAGTGGTTTTTGGTTTCAAACATGGAAATTTCAAAAACCTCCCAAAAGCTTCATTTTAGAGTGATTAAGAAGGATCCAGCCTTACCTTTTCATTTTCATGTTTTAAACTTGTTTAAATCTTGGTCAAACCTAGGATTTGACCAAGATTCAAATGTGCATCAAAATTCAAAAAAAAAATAAAAACCAAAGCACATAGTCTTCTTATGTCATATAGTAAACATTCAAGTTCATAAACAAGATCTAGACATATTCAAACCAGACAAATCATGTACCCCCTAACCCTAAACTCTGTCTTAATTGTATATGAAGTCAAGCATGAAGCAGCGAAGTGTGGGTTTGGGTTTGAAACATGGAAATTTCAAAAACCTCCCAAAAGCTTCATTTTAATTAGACTGACTGGTTAATTAAGAAGGATCCATGATTAATTACCTTTTCATTGTCATGTTTAAACTTATTGAAATCTTGGTCAAACCTAGGATTTGACCAAGATTCAAATGGGCATAAAAATTTAGAAAAAATCGAAAGAATGAAAAACCAAAGCACATAGCCTTCTCACGTCATATAGTAATTATTAAAATTGATAAACATGGTATAGACATATTCAAACCAGATAAATCATGTATCTACCCCTAACCCTAAACTCTGTCTTATGAAGTCAAGCATGAACATAAGTGGTTTTGGGTTTCAAACATAGTAATTTCAAGAACCTCCCAAAAGCTTCATTTTAGAGTTTCTAAGAGAAGGATCCAGACTTACCTTTTCATTTTCACATGTTAAACTTGTTTAAATCTTGCTAAAACCTAGGATTTACCAAGATTCAAATGGGCATAGAAATCAAAAAATTAAATACCAATGCACATAGAGTCCTCTTATGTCATATAGTAAGCATTAAAGTTGATAAACAAGGTCTAGACATATTCAAACCAGACAAATCATGTATCTAACCCCCTATCGACCCTAAACTCTATCTTATGAAGTCAAGCATGAAGATAAGTGGTTTTGGGTTTCAAACATGGAAATTTGAAAAACCTTCCAAAAACTTCATTTAGGGTGACTAAGAAGGATACAGGCTTCCCTTTTCATTTTCATGTTCTATACTTGTTTAAATCTTGGTCAAACCTAGGATTTGACCAAGATTCAAATGTGCATCAAAATTACAAAAAAAATCAGAAAATGAAAAACCAAAGCACATAGTTTTCTTATGTCATATAGTAAGCATTCAAGTTGATAAACAAGGTCTAGACATATTCAAACCCGGACAAATCATGTATCTACCCCCTATCGACCCTAAACTTCGTCTTATGAAGTCAAGCATGAAGAGAAGTGGTTTTTGGTTTCAAACATGGAAATTTCAAAAACCTCCCAAAAGCTTCATTTTAGAGTGACTAAGAAGGATCCATGCTTACCTTTTCATTTTCATGTTTTAAACTTGTTTAAATCTTGCTCAAACCTAGGATTTGACAAATATTCAAATGGGCACAAAATAAAAAATAAAACAAAGCACATAGTCTTCTCATGTCATATATATAGTAAGCATTCAAGTTCATAAACAAGGTCTAGACATATTCAAACCATGCAAATCATGTACCCCCTAACCCTAAACTCTGTCTTAATTATATATGAAGTCAATCATGAATTGAAGCAGAGAAGTGTGGTTTTGGGTTTCAAACATGGAAATTTCAAAAACCTCCCAAAAGCTTCATTTTAATTTGACTGACTGGTTAATTAAGAAGGATCCAGGATTAATTACCTTTTCATTGTCATGTTTTAAACTTGTTTAAATCTTGGTCGAATCTAGGACTTGACCAAGATTCAAATCTGCATAAAATAAATTCGTAGGTCGATTTTAACCTATTTAATTATAGATTCGTAGGTCGATTTTTCGGGGGAGACTTGTATAGGATCTATCAATTGGGTGAGATCATAGGATCAACTCACATAAAACATATTTTTATCATGTGAAAAAATCTGAAAATAATATATAACATACCTATGGATTGTATCTACAACTCCAAAAAAATCAGCTCAAAATTTGCTCTACACTTGAAGAAACAAAAAAGACAAATCCAACTATGAATAGTGTCAGATCTGATTGAATAGTAGTTTAGACTATTCACACCTAAATTTGTCTTTTTTGATTCTCTAAGTATATGTGGAATTTGAAGCTGTAAATTTTTAGTCTTGCATATGTAACATAGTTGTGCGTTGTCATTTTTTTCCATAATATTTGAACATGTTTTGTCTCTTCAAAAAAATTGATCTCATAGATCCTACCTAAAAGCTGATCCTACCCAAGTCTTCCCCTCGATTTTTCTACCTTTTTATTATTACTATGCAGCACATGTGTGTTTGCCCGTCTAGCTAGTAAAACTCGGAGGAAGAGGGATCACTCGGAAGGACAGAAGAAGGGAGAGCATTATGGTGTCTCCCCTTTTTCGGGTGACGATGTTGACTATTGTGCAGGGTTTGTCAGTGAGCAGGGAGGTGCGAGCGAGCGAGCGAGTCGAGCGAGGCCGAATGAGAGAGATTTGTTTTTTTGTGTGAGAGGGACAACCGAAGGATCCAGAAGGACCCACAGACTCCCAATACGCATCCTGAATCCTGCTGCGTCTTCTCTTGACAAAGAAAATGGCTGGGAGTTTGCGTATCTACTGCACGTGACTTGTGCTCACTGAAGTGTGGGACCTCACGCATGGGCACCACACGTAAGTGACAGACCTGTTGGTGTAAAAACTCGGTTGATTATTATAGTGCATTAGAACAAAGTTTCCTATGGATTCAAGGGTAGGAAATCCAAGTTAACTCATTTACATGACATTAATTTTTCCATGAAGCAAAGTTAACACATCTATCAATTGGTACATTTTGGAGTGACTAAGAAGGATCCATGCTTACTTATTCGTTTTCACGTGTTAAACTTGTTTAAATCTTGCTCAAACCTAGGATTTCACCAAGATTCAAATGGGCATGAAAATGAAAAAATGAAATACCAATGCACATAGTCTTCTTATGTCATATAGTAAGCATTCAAGATGATAAAAAAGGTCTAGACATATTCAAACCAGACAAAATGAACTTTGTCTTAATTATGAAGTAAGGCATGAAGAGAAGTGGTTTTGGGTTTCAAACATGGAAATTTCAAAAACCTCCCAAAAGCTTCATTTTTAGATCTTGGTCAAACCTAGCTAGTATTTGACCAAGATTCAAATGGGCATACAATTCAAAAAAATCGGAAAATGAAAAACCAAAGCACATAGCCTTCTTATGTCATAAAGTAAGAATTCAAGTTGATAAACAAGGTCTAGACATATCCAAACCCGACAAATCATGTATCTAACCCCTAACCCTAAACTCTGTCTTATGAAGTCAACCATGAAGAGAAGTGGTTTTGGGTTTCAAACATTGAGATTTCAAGAACCCCCCAAAAGATTCATTTTAGAGTGACTAAGAAGGATCCATGGTTACCTTTTCATTTTCATATTTTAAAGTTGTTTAAATCTTTGTCAAACCTAGGATTTAACCAAGATTCAAATGGGCATAAAAATTCAGGAAAAAACCAAAAGAATGATAAACCAAAGCACATAGCATTCTTATGTCATATATATAGTAAGCATTAAAGTTGATAAACAAGGTCTAGACATATTCAAACCAGATAATCATGTATATATCTACCCCTAACCTTAAACTCTGTCTTAATTATGAAGTCAATCATGAAGAGAAGTGGTTTTGGGTTTCAAACATGAAAATTTCAAAAACTTCCCAAAAGATGGTACATATTAGGGTGACTAAGAAGGATCCAGGCTTACCTTTTCGTTTTCATATTTTATACTTGTTTAAATCCTGGTCAAACCTAGGATTTGACCAAGATTCAAATGGGCATAAAATTCAAAAAAATAGAAGAATGAAAAACAAAAGCACATAGTATTCTTATGTCATATAGTAAGCATTCAAGTTGGTAAACAAGGTTTAGACATGTGTTCAAACCAGAAAAATCATGTATCTACCCCCTAACCATAAACTCGGTCGATCTTATGAAGTCTAGCATGAAGAGAAGTCGTATTGGTTTCGAACATTGAAATTTCAAGAACCTCCCAAAAGCTTCATTTTAGTGTGACTAAAAAAGATCCAGGCTTGCCTTTTCATTTTCATGTTTTAAAATTGTTTAAATCTTGGTCAAACCTAGCTAGCTAGTATTTGACCAAGATTCAAATGGGCATAAAATTAAAAAAAAAAACCAGAAAAATGAAATACCAAAGCACATAGCCTTCTTATGTCATATATAGTAAGCCTTCAAGTTGATAAACAAGGTCTAGACATATTCAAAATAGAAAAAAGCATGTATCTACCCCTAACCCTTAACTCTGTCGTATGAAGTCAAGCATGAAGAGAAAGTGGTTTTGGGTTTCAAACATGGAAATTTCAAAAACTTCCCAAAAGGTTAATTTTAGAGTGACTAGGAAGGATCCAGGCTTACCTTTTCATTTTCATGTTTTAAGTTTGTTTAAATCATGGTCAAACCTAGGATTTGACCAACAACAAGATTCAAATGAGCATAAAAATTCAGAAAAAATCAAAAAAAAAGAAAAGAAAAACCAAAGCACATAGTATTCTTACGTCATATATATAGTAAGCATTCAAGTTGATAAACAAGGTCTAGACATATTCAAACCCGACAAATCATGTATCTACCCCTAACCCTAAACTATGTCTTATGAAGTCAACCATGAAGAGAAGTGGTTTTGGGTTTCAAACATTGAGATTTCAAGAACCCCCCAAAAGCTTCATTCTAGAATGACTAATAAGGATCCAAGCTTACCTTTTCATTTTCATGTGTTTTAAACTTGCTTAAATCGTGGTCAAACCTAGGATTTGACATAGATTCAAATGGGCATAAACATTCAGAAAAAATCAAAAAAAGAAAACCAAAGCACATGAATCTTCATACACACGATAGTCCGTCTTGTGAAGACATTTTGTTTTTACTACCCTATCACATGTTTCTGTATATAGTAAGTAATATGTATCCAAAAATGATTTTTGGGGATTTATAGGACGAAGTTATAACACACCTACATTTTAAATTGGAATTACTTTCAATAAATCAGCATAGAGTCATTTAAATGTGTGAAACTAGCTAGAAAGCACTAAAAACGTGAAGAGTTGGGAATTTTCACAAATATGTGGCCTTATTTATCTTAAAAATATAGAGGTGCCATTCTGAGCCGTATCTTATGTACCCCATTAACAAAATAAACCTATTTTGTCATCTAGAAATTGAAAAATGAGTTTTATATACCGAAAAGTTGAAAAGTCTAGTCAGCAACATTGTTGGGAATGGCAAGATGCACCACCATTCCCAATTTGGGCACATTGTAACAAACTATGCCACAAATATGGCCACAACTATATCATTTGGCTTGCAAACTAGGAATCTTCATACACGATAGTCCGCTTTGTGAAGACATTTTGTTTTTCACTACCCTATCACATGTTTATTATTTTCCCTGTCAACTAACACATACAAGCACACTCCATGTAGAAGGGTTTCATTTTTGAGGTTTTCTTCATTTTCATTTATTTATTTCAAAACCAGGTCAAAATGGTCGACATGATTATCTTTGCAAAGGGGTTGAATATTTTAGTACTATCACTCGGTTTCTATATATAGTAAGTAATATGTATCTAAATATGATTTGTGGGGACTTGTAGGACCAAGTTATAACACACCTACAATTCAAATTTGAATTACTTTCAATAAATCAGCATAAAGTCATTTAAATGTGCGAGACTAGCTAGAAAGCACTAAAAACCGTAAATTTGGGAATTGGCATTAAAATATGGCCTAATTTATTTTAAAAATGTAGATGCGCCATTTTGACCCATATCTTATTGATACGTCTCTGACGTATCGATAATTTCTTATGTTCCATGCCACATTATTGATGATATCTACATGTTTTATGCATACTTTATGTCATATTTATGCGTTTTCCGGAACTAACCTATTGACGAGATGCCGAAGGGCCAGTTCCTTGTTTTCTAGCTGTTTTTGGTTCCAGAAATCCTAGTAAGGAAATATTCTCGAATCGAGACGAAATCAACGCCCAGCATCCTATTTTTCCACGAAGCTTCCAGAACACCCGAGAGCCGCCAGAGGAGGGCCCTGTGGGCCCTAGACGACAGGGTGGCGCGGCCCAGGCCTTGGCCGCGCCCCCCTAGTGTGTCGTCGCCTCGTCGACCCTCCGACTCCGCCCTTCCGCCTACTTAAGGTCTTCGTCGCGAAACCCCCAGTACCAAGAGCCACGATACGGAAAACCTTCCAGAGACGCCGCCGCCGCCAATCCCATCTCGGGGGTTACGGAGATCACCTCCGGCACCTCGCCTGAGAGGGGAATCATCTCCGGAGGACTCTTCACCGCCATGGTCGCCTCCGGAGTGATGAGTGAGTAGTTCACCCCTGGACTATGGGTCCATAGCGGTAGCTAGATGGTTGTCTTCTCCTCATGTGCTTCATTGTCGGATCTTGTGAGATGCCTAACATGATCAAGATCATCTATACGTAATTCTATATGTTGTGTTTGTCGGGATCCGATGGATAGAGAATACTATGTTATGTTGATTATCAATCTATTACCTATGTGTTGTTTATGATCTTGCATGCTCTCCGTTATTAGTAGAGGCTACGGCCAAGTTTTTACTCTTAACTCCAAGAGGGAGTATTTATGCTCGATAGTGGGTTCATGTCTCCGTGAATGCTGGGGAGTGACGAAACCTCTAAGGTTATGGATGTACTTGTTGCCACTAGGGATAAAACATTGATGCTATGTCCGAGGATGTAGTTATTGATTACATTACGCACCATACTTAATGCAATTGTCTGTTGTTTTACAACTTAATACTGGAAGGGGTTCGGATGATAACCTGAAGGTGGACTTTTTAGGCATAGATGCATGCTGGATAGCGGTCTATGTACTTTGTCATAATGCCCAATTATATCTCACAATATTCATTATATCATGTATGTGCATTGTTATGCCCTCTATATTTGTCAATTGCCCGACTGTAATTTGTTCACCCAACATGCTATTTATCTTATGGGAGAGACACCTCTAGTGAACTGTGGACCCCGGTCCATTCTTTTACATCTGAAATACAATCTACTGCAATACTTGTTCTACTGTTTTCTGCAAACAATCATCATCCACACTATACATCTAATCCTTTGTTACAGCAAGCCGGTGAAATTGACAACCTCACTGTTTCGTTGGGGCGAAGTACTTTGGTTGTGTTGTGCAGGTTCCACGTTGGCGCCGGAATCTCTGGTGTTGCGTCGCACTACATCCTGCCGCCATGAACCTTCAACGTGCTTCTTGACTCCTACTGGTTCGATTAAACCTTGGTTTCTTACTGAGGGAAACTTGCCGCTGTGCGCATCACACCTTCCTCTTGGGGTTCCCAACGGACGTGTCAACTACACGCATCAAGCAAATTTTCTGGCGCCGTTGCCGGGGAGGAAAGGTAAAAGGCACTCATACTCCGGTCCCAGGTAAAGTACTTTTCTGTTGCCATTGTGTGTGTGCTCGAAGCTATTTCCTTTAGATCCTGCAATTGCATCTTTTTGTTTCTTGTTTACACTAGTTTGGCATAATGGACAACAATGAGCTTCTTATTCTATTTCCTGATTTAAGACATGGATGGTTTGATGCGAAAATTAAAAAACCCATGGAACATATTAGTATGAACACTTTGAATACCATTGGTGCTAATGATATAGAAAGTTCTAAGCTTGGGGAAGCTGGTTTTCATGATCTTTTTAGTCCCCCAAGCATTGAGGAGAAAATTTACTTTGATGATACTTTGCCTCCTATTTATGATGATTATAATGATAGTAGTCTTTTAGTACCACCTGTTATGGAGGATAAATTTGATTATGATTACAATATGCCTCCTATATTCGATGATGAGAATAATAATGATAGCTACTTTGTTGAATTTGCTCCTACTACAATTAATAAGAATAACTATGCTTATTTTGGGAGTAGTAATAATTTTATGCATGAGACTCATGATAAGAATGCTCTATGTGATAGTTATATTGTTGAGTTTGCTCATGTTGCTACTGAAAGTTATTATGAGAGAGGAAAATATGGTTGTAGAAATTTTCATGTTACTAAAATGCCTCTCTATGTGCTGAAATTTTTGAAGCTACACTTGTTCTATCTTCCTATGCTTGTTACTTTGCTCCTCATGAACTTGTTTATTTACAAGATTCCTTTTCATAGGAAGCATGTTAGACTTAAATTTGTTTTGAATTTTCTTCTTGATGCTCTCTTTTGCTTCAACTCTTATTTCTTGCGAGTGCATCGTTAAAACTGCTGAGCCCATCTTAATGGCTATAAAGAAATAACTTCTTGGGAGATAACCCATGTGTTTATTTTGCTACAGTACTTTTGTTTTATTTTGAGTCTTGGAAGTTGTTACTACTGTAGCAACCTCTCCTTATCTTATTTTATTGCATTGTTGTGCGAAGTAAAGTCTTTGATAGTAAGGTTCATACTAGATTTGGATTACTGCGCAGAAATGCATTTCTTTGTCTGTCACGAATTTCGACCTGCCTCTCTGTAGGTAGCTCAGAAAAATATGCCAATTTACGTGCGTGATCCTCCGATATGTACGCAACTTTCATTCAATTTGTGCATTTTCATTTGAGCAAGTCTGGTGCTCAATAAAATCCATCTTTACGGACTGTTCTGTTTTGACAGATTCTGCCTTTTATTTCGCATTGCCTCTTTTGCTATGTTGGATGAATTTGTTTGATCCATTAATGTCCAGTAGCTTTATGCAATATCCAGAATTGTTAAGAATGATTGTGTCACCTCTGAACATGTGAATTTTTATTGTGCACTAACCCTCTAATGAGTTGTTTCGAGTTTGGTGTGGAGGAAGTTTTCAAGGGTCAAGAGAGGAGGATGATATACTATGATCAAGAAGAGTGAAGAGTCTAAGCTTGGGGATGCCCCCGTGGTTCATCCCTGCATATTTTAAGAAGACTCAAGCATCTAAGCTTGGGGATGCCCAAGGCATCCCCTTCTTCATCAACAACTTATCAGGTCACTTCTCTTGAAACTATATTTTTATTCGGTCACATCTTATGTACTTTTACTTGGAGCGTCTGTTTGTTTTTGTTTTTGTTTGAATAAATGCTTGTGTGGGAGAGAGACACGCTCTGCTGGTTCATATGAACACATGTGTTCTTAGCTTTTAATGTTAATGGCGAAGGTTGAAACTGCTTCGTTAATTGTTATATGGTTGGAAACGGAAAATGCTACATGTAGTAATTGGTAAAATGTCTTGAATAATTTGATACTTGGCAATTGTTGTGCTCATGTTTAAGCTCTTGCATCATATACTTTGCACCCATTAATGAAGAAATACATAGAGCTTGCTAAAATTTGGTTTGCATAATTGGTCTCTCTAAGGTCTAGATAATTTCTAGTAAAGAGTTTGAACAACAAGGAAGACGGTGTAGAGTCTTATAATGTTTACAATATGTCTTTTATGTGAGTTTTGCTGCACCGGTTCATCCTTGTGTTTGTTTCAAATAACCTTGCTAGCCTAAACCTTGTATCGAGAGGGAATACTTCTCATGCATCCAAAATCCTTGAGCCAACCACTATGCCATTTGTGTCCACCATACCTACCTACTACATGGTATTTCTCCGCCATTCCAAAGTAAATTGCTTGAGTGCTACCTTTAAATAATTCAAAATTTATCACCTCTGATTTGTGTCAATTTTTGTAGCTCATGAGGAAGTATGTGGTGTTTTATCTTTCGATCTTGTCATTTACTTCTGACAGACTTTCACAATGGACTAGTGGCTTCATCCGCTTATCCAATAATTTTGCAAAAAGAGCTGGAAATGGGGTTCCCAGCCCGATTAATTAACTTGCATTAATAATTCTCTTCACATGTTTTTCTCCGATTCATCGGTAAGCAACTTAATTTTGCAAATAGACACTCCTTCATGGTATGTGATTGTTGGAAGGCACCCGAGGATTCGGTTAGCCATGGCTTGTGTAAGCAAAAGGTTGGGAGGAGTGTCATCCATAAATAATGAAACTAAAGTACATGTGTAAACAAAAGAGAAGAGGGATGATCTACCTAGTTGGTAGAGATAACGTCCTTCATGGGAGCCGCTCTTGAAAGTCTGGTTGATAAGGTAGTTAGAGTGCCCACTACCATTCGTTGACAACAACAAACACCTCTCAAAACTTTACTTTTATGCTCTCTTTATGTTTTAAAAAAACCAAAGCTCTAGCACAAATATAGCAATCAATGCTTCCCCCTGCGAAGGGCCTTTCTTTTACTTTTATGTTGAGTCAGTTCACCTATCTCTCTCCACCTCAAGAAGCAAACACTTGTGTGAACTGTGCATTGATTCCTACATACTTGCATATTGCACTTGTTATATTACTTTACATTGACAATATCCATGAGATATACATGTTATAAGTTGAAAGCAACCGCTGAAACTTAATCTTCCTTTGTGTTGCTTCAATACCTTTACTTTGATTTATTGCTTTATGAGTTAACTCTTATGCAAGACTTATTGATGCTTGTCTTGAAAGTACTATTCATGAAAAGTCTTTGCTTTATGATTTATTTGTTTACTCATGTCATTACCATTATTTTGATCGCTGCATTCATTACATATTCTAGCAATAGAATGATCAAGGTTATGATGGCATGTCACTCCAGAAATTATCTTTGTTATCGTTTACCTGCTCGGGACGAGCAGGAACTAAGCTTGGGGATGCTGATACGTCTCCGACGTATCGATAATTTCTTATGTTCCATGCCACATTATTGATGATATCTACATGTTTTATGCATAATTTATGTCATATTTATGCGTTTTCCGGAACTAACCTATTGACGAGATGCCGAAGGGCCAGTTGCTGTTTTCTGCTGTTTTTGGTTCCAGAAATCCTAGTAAGGAAATATTCTCCGAATCGGACGAAATCAACGCCCAGCATCCTATTTTTCCACGAAGCTTCCAGAACACCCGAGAGCCACCAAAGGAGGGCCCTGTGGGCCCCAGACGACAGGGTGGCGCGGCCCAGGCCTTGGCCGCGCCCCCCTAGTGTGTCGTCGCCTCGTCGACCCTCCGGCTCCGCCCTTCCGCCTACTTAAGGTCTTCGTCGCGAAACCCCCACTACCGAGAGCCACGATACGGAAAACCTTACTGAGACGCCGCCGCCGCCAATCCCATCTCGGGGGATTCTGGAGATCACCTCCGGCACCCTACCGGAGAGGGGAATCATCTCCCGGAGGACTCTTCACCGCCATGGTCGCCTCCGGAGTGATGAGTGAGTAGTTCACCCCTGTACTATGGGTCCATAGCAGTAGCTAGATGGTTGTCTTCTCCTCATGTGCTTCATTGTCGGATCTTGTGAGCTGCCTAACATGATCAAGATCATCTATCTGTAATTCTATATGTTGTGTTTGTCGGGAACCGATGGATAGAGAATACTATGTTATGTTGATTATCAATCTATTACCTATGTGTTGTTTATGATCTTGCATGCTCTCCGTTATTAGTAGAGGCTCTGGCCAAGTTTTTACTCTTAACTCCAAGAGGGAGTATTTATGCTCGATAGTGGGTTCATGTCTCCGTGAATGCGGGGAGTGACGAAACCTCTAAGGTTATGGATGTCTTGTTGCCACTAGGGATAAAACATTGATGTTATGTCCGAGGATGTAGTTATTGATTACATTACGCACCATACTTAATGCAATTGTCTCGTTGTTTTACAACTTAATACTTGGAAGGGGTTCGGATGATAACTCTGAAGGTGGACTTTTTAGGCATAGATGCATGCTGGATAGCGGTCTATGTACTTTGTCGTAATGCCCAATTAAATCTCACAATATTCATCATATCATGTATGTGCATTGTTATGCCCTCTCTATTTGTCAATTGCCGAGTGTAATTTGTTCACCCAACATGCTATTTATCTTATGGGAGAGACACCTCTAGTGAACTGTGGACCCTGGTCCATTCTTTTACATCTGAAATACAATCTACTGCAATACTTGTTCTACTATTTTCTGCAAACAATCATCATCCACACTATACATCTAATCCTTTGTTACAGCAAGCCGGTGAGATTGACAACCTCACTGTTTCGTTGGGGCAAAGTACTTTGGTTGTGTTGTGCGGGTTCCACGTTGGCGCCGGAATCTCCGGTGTTGCGCCGCACTACATCCCGCCGCCATCAACCTTCAACGTGCTTCTTGACTCCTACTGGTTCGATTAAACCTTGGTTTCTTACTGAGGGAAACTTGCCGCTGTGCGCATCACACCTTCCTCTTGGGGTTCCCAACGGACGTGTCAACTACACGCATCACTTACCTACCCCATACACAAAATAAACAATTTTTTATCATCTATAAAATGAAAAACGATTTTTTATACCGAAAACTTGAAAAGTCTAGTCATCAACAATGTTAGAAATGGCAAGATGCACCACCATGCCCAATTAGGGAACACTATAACAAACAATGATGTCCAGGGAGAATCAAACTTGGTAATATTAACTATGAGATTGAACAAAACGTTATATTTAGTTTACCCTTTGAACCTCCTAACTTACCACAACATTGACTTCTTATTTTTATTTACAAATAGATATTTTAATATCCCATTGTTGTGCAATAATATATGTTTTTTCTCAAATCAATTAGCATTTGATTTTCGGAAACTACCATAATAATTTATGAGAAAGCGTTGAACAAGTTTCGAATGTAATTTTATACTTGATATGACCAATAATAGACTTAAATTAAATTGGATTTCAAAGCTCAGATTTTATAAGCGAATAGAGTTTCATGTTGCAGACTATGTATTAGCTTGACGGGCACCCTAGAATAAAGTAGGTCGGTCACTTACGTGTGGTTCCCATGCGTGTAGGTCCCACACATCAGTAAGCACAAGTCACGTGCGGTAGGTAGGCAAACTCCCAGCAATCTTCTTTGTCAAGTAAAGACGCATCGTCAAGACTCTCTCTCTCTCTCTCTCTCCCATTTGTCGCTGAAAAAAAAAGAATATTAGACGGGCGCGTAGCCTGCACTGCAGGTCTACGGAACTGAAACCCTGTGTGCCAGTCAACATCACTCACCGAAAAAAGTGAAGCATTTCTTTTCACCATAAATAATAGCGGCCCCGTGAGGCACTGCTCTCCCTTTCTCTTTCTCCTTCCGTGTGATCCCTTTTGCACCTTTTATCCTTTGCACAAAACTCCACTTATTGTTGTCATTGTTGCACAGAACACTCACTTAACCTGTTCTTTTGCACATATCACCAACTCATGTATTTGTTGCACAAAGGTCTAAATCTCTGGCTAAGCTACTTTTCTCTAAGGGCTCCTTTGATTCAAAGGATAGAAAAAGCATAGGAATAGGAAAGTCATAGGATTAGAATGGCATGTCTATTTGAATCCCATAGGAAGGTGAAGTGTGTTTGATTGAAGCAAAGGAATTTTTCATGAGGTATGAGCTAATGTTTTCTTCCTATAGGAATTACACTACAAGATTTCCATAGGTATTTTTCCTATAGGATATATTCCTATGAATCAAACAACATGTATAGGAAATTTTTCCATAGGAACCAAATCCTATACAATTCCTATGCAAATCCTATGAATCAAAGGAGCCCTAAATCTGATGGCCGGGACCTAGAAGGTAGTGGTAATATCCATTGTCATTGTGTAGTGTGTTTTTTAGAACTCTAAAAGAATATGCAAATATTTTAGCAATTGAAATAATATAAATTAACTAATATGGGAAGTCATGAAATATATTTTCTACTATCCGGCCAATAGCAAGTGTCATGAAATATATTCATTGTAAACTTAGTGATAATCACTCGAGTTTGATATGAATGGCCTAGCTAGCTATGGGCATCTCCCATATATATGTTGTCCACACGACCAACCAACAAGCAAAAGGTATTCCATGAGGAAAGTTTCTTATGGGAGACTTTCATCTCTCGCACAAAACACGCGCCGAAATTGTTGGCGCGTCCCATTTTAAAGCTACCCCAAAACCTGCGGTTTGCCCGTCGGCCTATAAAACATCGGTCAACAGAGAATATTTCCCTGTAGAGCACAATATTAACACCACATCTTTCTCATGCTTCTACCAGGCACACTCCCACGACGACGGCCGTGCCTCACCGCCCCTCCTCACCATCACTGCCTCCTCACCGGCCACCGTAGTGACCGACCATGTTTTACCGGCGGACCTCCCTTGCTGTCTAGCAAGCCGGATTAGCTTCCTCGACGCCGACGTTGACCGCGCCATATCTGCTCCGGATCTGCTTCCCCGACTCTGTAGTCCACCTCACCGGAGATCGAGATGGGCAAAAAACGCGGCCCCAAAGTCCACCACCCCCAACCAAAGAGTAAATCCACCCTGGCCTTAGACGAAGGTTGATGAATACTTTACATGTCCGCTTTTGTTATATGCGTTTGATTTCTGACACTAGTTTTCGTTGCTTTCTTGCAATGCATTCTTGCTGATATTAGATCAGTGTAGATAGTTGTTTGCCGCGTAGCTATATGAGATTTCAACCTTACATCTCGCTGATCGAGAGGAAGATCGAGGTTATGTCCGCTTTCGCTATGCATTTCTTTACCGAGAATCACTTCTGTGTGATATATTTTGGGGGTTTGAAGTATGCATTTTACAAAGGTTATGATAGCAGTCAAGCTAGCAGAGCAATTTGTTGATCGTATTAAACCGCTCGTATTTTTTTATCTCGGAACTCTGCGATCGTAACCTTACATCTCGTCGATGGAGAGGCGAGCTTATGTCCGCTTTCGTTACGCTTTTCTTTTCCAAATATCACTTTTGTGCGGTACTTTTTGGGGTTTGAATACTTGTCTCAATCAACGAGAATTTCTAAAGTCTCGCGTCACTCACAAAAATGCACTTGAGCTGCACTTTTCGTAAAAAGTGCAATTGCACTTTTCTACTAGAAAAGTGCAACTGATCCGAGTTGCACATTTTTTTGAACTGCAGTTGCACTTTTCTGAAGTGACTGAGACTTAAGAATTTCTCAGTTGACTGAGACATAGACACACCTGGACCTGAAGGCTTATTTATAAAAGTCAAACCAAGTAAAGTTTGACCAAACTTTCAGAACAATCTATCAAGAAATATAATATTTTGTAGATAGCGTACGAAAATATATTCGTTATCTATTTAATGATGTTAAATTTGTATTTTGCATGTTAATAATGATTTTTGGTAAAAACTTCGGGATGGTGGTAGTACTTTTTACAAAGGTTATGATAGCAGTCAAGTAAGCAGAGCAATTTATTGATAGTATTAAACTGCCTGTATTTTTTTCTATTTGCAACTCTATGTGCGCCATGTGGAATTGCATGCTCTAGCCAGTTCATCCAATGAGGTTTTATATCACTTAACACCAGAAGTTCGGGATTTTATTTTATCACAGAACCACAACCCTAGAAATTTGTATCACAAAACACCAACATTTGGGGTAATTGTTTCGCGAGAATACATGATCTCTATTTGATAGCCCATTAGTGACTTCAGGCCACCGTCGGTTTAAGAGTGACGACGAGGTGAAAGACAATTAGACTTTATTTTGTGGTATTTGTTGTTAAACGCTAAATACAAAGCTCGTTTGTCAACACTAGTTGTTAAATCTTATGTCCATACGAGTTCAAAAAAATCTTATGTCCAGGGTAGTTGTATTGGTACACATTATCAAAACCTTATGCTGGTACAGAATTTATTACCCAAATCTCATGTTCTTGTGTGGTTATAATTTCAATGGATATTTGTCATATGGTAATTCATTTTGTGTGTAGCATATGTAACAAGTGTGACTCATATTCTCATTTCCACAGAGTGTCTACAAAATTTCACACCAAAATTCATTTGTTTGTAGCAAACATGCTCACGTAATGTAAATTGGTGTCACGATGTAGGGTGATGCTCTTGTCAAGCCAACTAATGACAAATAATGTGTTATGTGAAATAATTTCCCCAAATGTTGGTGTTTTGTGATAAAAATTCCCAACTTGTGGTGCTAAGTGATAAAACCGCTCATTCAATAGACCGAGCCTTAGGCATGTATCATTAGATATTTTTTTAGGAAGGCTGCAAGTATTTATTTTGAATACTGCGTTGCTACTTGCTAGGATTTGTACTCAGGACCTTGTAGGTCTGATACCATTTCGAATTGCATGCTCTAGCAAGTTCATCCAATAGACCGATCTGTTGGAACTTGGAAGACCCTAGGCAATTATATTAAGCACACGCCATTCCATATGGTTAACCATGGGCATGAAATGACACTTATGTGTTTGAGTCTATATGTGGATTGCTTAGCCCTTTCCATCAGTTCGGACTTTTGGTTGCGTTGGCTACTTGCATGAAGCTTGACATTCATACTTATCCTAAAAATTGTTGCTCGCTGCCCTCCGTTGCCCAACATAAATTATTTTTGAGCCATAATTTGTTTGCCCTTTCCATCAGTCCGGACTTCCGGTTGCGTTGGCTAGTGCATGAAGCTTGACAATATGAACATCAATTATTTTTGAGCCATAGTTTGTTTGTCATTACACCTTTTGAGCAGTCTCACTCGCTACTATTAATTTGTTCTTATATGCACAGTTCCATGATAAATCTCATCTGCATTTCTCGCCAATGCATGTTAGGTCTTCCACTCAAGAATGAGTACGAAGAGCAACGGAGGCAAACTATCTCGCATAATAGCCGAGTTGCAGCCTCGTTGGGCCTAACACTACATCCTTCTACAAGGTCTAGTGCAAAAACGCCACCCACCTCCATCACAAAGGATACGGAACATTCCTCTGATTCAGAATTTGATCCCGCTGATTGTGATGGCGAGCTGACTCAGGAAGATGCCCTGGTCAACTATCCTCTGCAACACAACAAGGTGAGTTTTCTCTCGTCTCCGTCATCGAATTATTTGTCCCAACTTCCATTTGTTGTATCCCAGTCCTACCAAATATGTTACCCATGCCATGTTCAATCTCATTACTACAATTTTTCCTGCTTAGTTAACGCATCATATATGTTTTGGCATATGTTGCCTTACTGTTTTTCCATTCCATCCGCATATCATCATCATATAATATTGTACATTGAAATATCATTTATGTGTGACAGGCATCTGCAGATTCGGGCAAGAACTTTTCAAGAACGAACAGGAGGAAGAACACTCAACGAGAACCTCGAGGCGATACCGGAGGATGGGTGACGAGTGCGTAATAAAAAAAGGGTTAAGCTCGATGCTCGTGTCTGCTCCTCCTATTACAAGGTCTAACAAAAGACCGACACGAGGTGGCGAACAGTGCCGAGAATGATAACAATAAAAGGTCTCGTAAAAACCACAAACCATCGAATCGGATGTAAGTAGCCCCAGCATGTACCAGCCCACACATTCCACAACCACCAGTTGCCAATATTGTTTCTCAGCAACAATTGCCAACAGAACCAGTTTCCATAGCAAATTCGAGCCAACAATTGGCACCATCAGGAGTGGTGGTAGGTAATAATGGCCAAGGACACATGATGCTAGTCCCAGATGATACAGCCTCAAATGTCCAAACAAGTGCTGCCACAACACCAACCAACTGGTGATGATCTCCCTCCGACCCTTAGTCCTGCGAAAGACAACTCCTCTCCCGATGATGAGACCCACGCCAAAAAAGGTAATACTTTTTTCAAGACTTGTAGTTTAATGCTCCCTTATGTATCTATATACCATGATAGCTTGATGTAATGCTTAAGGTTCGCCACGATCAATAAAAACGAGGGGGCCAACGGTAGGAAGAAAACTTGCAGCTAAGATTTCCGGAATGGGTTCAAGATTTCGCATCACATCTATTGTAGGTGGCAGAAGGCCAATTCATCCGCATGAATCTTCATATCTTGTATCACATATTGGCTATTTTATCAGGAATGAGCTTCCTACCTTCCCATTGTGGAAGCAGCATGTTGACACCCCTTCACAGTTCGAGAGTTTAGTGCATAATTTACATGTAAGTCATGCTTCTCCTGGTAATGATAAATTATTCCACATTGATCTGTCCTATTTCTTGTAGCTTACTGTTGTTTCTATGCTATATAACTCACCAATCATTCAACCGTTGTGAGCAGTTAAGGTTTGAATTCGATGAGGATAATGAGGATGTAAAGTTTGTCATCGCTTCCATATTCAAAGAATTGTTGCGCCAGAGCACCGCTATAAGCTTAAGGCGACATACTTCACCGGCCGGATTATCGCCAATGTTCGAACAAAGTCTCCTGCACTCAGTATGACCGACGAGCGATGGGGAGATCTTGTCAAGCACTCGGTCCGATCCAAAGAATGTGGTATGGCTTATGAGGACCGTGAAACCAGATTAAATTCCGAATCCTTATTTTGCGCCAGTGTCTCACTAGTCTCCTTTTGCAGACGTTGTCTAAAAGGAACCAGGCTAACCGCTTGAAACAACGTTTACCAAGCCGTACAGGATCTCGTCACTTGGTTGGGCATCTCTGGCAAAAAGTAATGCCCCGCTGGTCTGTACTGCTACATATGTTACTCGTAAATTGTGTAGAACTCCATGTGCATGTTATATTTGCATCCTCCCTATATCGCATCTTGCGATCTAGGCAGTACACGTTTATTCGTCGTTCATGCGTTGCTCGTGCTGAAGCCTTGTTGATGGCGGGCAACGTAGTTATCATAGATGTGTTAGGGTTAGCATTGCTTCATCGTATCATATGCTTTCGTCCGTGCAACCCTTAGACGTCTAGCCGTCCTTACACCTATCTTAGGTGTAAGGGCGGCACTCCGCTTGATCATTATTTAGTAGATCCGATCCGTTATGATTGCTCCTTGTTCTTCAAGGATTAGTTTAATATCTGCATAGTTAGGCCTTACAAACGGGTTGAAGGATCCAGTGGCGCGTAGGGTGTAGTTTGCTAGCCCTAGACAGGATGTTCCGGGAATCAACTTCGTGTTGGTTTTTAGGCCTTGTCTAGGGTCGGCTTACGATCACCGTGCGTGGCCGCCAGGCTCAATCACGAGTAGGATGTTCCGATTATGTGGTGAAAACCCTAAATCGTAGTAGGTCGTTTTAGCTTTATATCGATCAAGCAGGACCACCATATATTCGTACACCTCGTACGGATCATGGGTGGATCGGCTCTTTGAGCCGATTCAAAGGACAACCTGAGAGCCGATCGAGGCTCGTATTTAATGTTTACGTGTATGCCATGCAGGAAACTAAGCGAGGAAAATCCAACACCTTCCCGACCGGTATAGGTCGGGTGGCACGCCCTTGCACCGGCATCGGACGTGCGTGCCGAGTCTTTGCGGGCCGTCGCTCGGAGGGACCAGGGCCAGCCGCGATCCCGGGAGCCTCCCGGCTCTCTTGTGTTGCCCGTCGCTGCTCGCCGGTGGGTTTCCGACCGCAACACATTCCGGCACGCCCGGTGGGACAGTCTTCGACATCAACCGCATCGCCATCTACATCCGAGATGGCGGAAGGCACTCCGATCACGTACGAGGATCGACCGAGGAGCTCAAGAAGAAGTATGACGAGGTCAAAGCAATCCTCGAAGCCGACCTCATCGGCTCTTTTCACGAGAACCCGCTCACACGGCATCAGGTGGAAAGGGTTCTCACCTGAAGGCGCGCTCGATGGAGTGGACCTGTCCGCTCCGTCAGAAGAACGCACCAGGTATCTGCGTCAGGAGATTAACTTCATGGTAGCTCATTCGCTGCACCGCCATTCTGAGAGCCTGGTGAACACTTTGGAGCGTGTCGCTCTTCGGGTGATCCAGGAAATCATGAGGCATCAGTACTCTCCGTCAGGACCAGCTCTAGGGACTCACCAAGGAGAGATGCCACTCCAGTCCCGTCCACCGCTGCCATTCGCGTTGGCAGCACCAGAAGTGCCGAGTTCACCGGCATACGTCGTCTACAAGATCGGTGGTGACCCTAGTGATTACCAGTTCTTGCATGAGGCGCCTAAGGAGATCCCTCACGGATACACGTGCACATACGTGCCGGACTGCGATAGCATCGGGCACTCACGAACCGGGACCGCAACAGCAGGGACTTCTGGAACAGCAGGAGGAACTTCGGGAACAGATCTTGAGAAGCAGACGTGGCTAGCTAAGTATGCCACCCCGATAAACCTCCAGAGCCCAACTCCTGCAGTTGGCCCAAAGCTTGGGAAGCAAGCGTGGCTGGCTAAGTATGCCACTCCGGCGAATCTTCAGAGTTCGACTCCTGCGGCCCGGCACCGCGGATCAGATCAGTACAATCTTGAGAGACCAGTTCGGCATGGTGCCGAAAAGGAGGGCAATCGGCTATTCCAAGCCGTACCCCAACGAGTACGAGTTGATCCCACTTCCACCCAAATATCGGCTCCCTGAATTCTCCAAGTTTAGTGGATCGGATGGTTCCGAGCTCAATCGAGCATGTGAGCCGATATTTGGCACAGCTGGGCACGATCTCGGCATCGGATGAGCTGCGTGTGAGGTTCTTCGCACGATCCCTCACAGGATCGGCTTTCGGGTGGTACACATCGCTGCCACCAGACTCAATCCGGACTTGGAAGCAGTTGGAGGAGCAATTCCACATGCAGTATCGCTCAGAGGCTTCCGAGACTGGCATTGCCGATCTAGCACAAGTACGACAGAAGCGCGGAGAAACAGTGTCAGAATATATCCAGCGCTTCAGGACCGTTAGGAACCGATGCTATTCGGCTCGTGTGACTGAAAAAGAAGCGATCGAGTTGGCGGTGGTGGGTCTCGCATGACCGATCAAGGACGTGGCCTCCCAAGCGGAATACCTTTCACCGGCGCACATGGTGCGAAGGCTGTCATTATATGAACAAGCACCACCCGGACGTATACCGGGATAAATTCAAGCGTGCGGTGGTCCTGGTTGAGGCGGATGAAGATGAAGGCTCTGCGGGAGATCAAGAGGTAGCGGTGGCTGAATGGACTCGGGGGCAAGCCCCGTGTCCCGCAAGTGGGTTAAGCCACAAGGTCCTCCAAGAGGGTTTGACTTCGACGTCACCAAGGCTGAGCAAATTTTCGACCTCTTACTTAAGGAGAAGCGGCTAAAGGTACCCGAAGGCCACAAGATCCCCACGACGCGGGAGCTGAACGGAAAGCCATACCGCAAGTGGCATAACACGTTCACCCATGCCACCAACGACTGCAGGGTGTGGCGGCAGCGAGTCCAAATGGCGATAGAACAAGGGCGTCTAATTTTCAGCCAGTACGCCATGAAGGTCGACACACACCCCTTCCCCGCCGTTAACATGGTTGAGTGCACTTACCCTGGAGGGTGCCAGCCAGGATTCTCGTTCAACATCAACATGGTAGGACCTTGGCACCACTCTGGTAAGGATGGAGACGAGGGCAGCTGCTCTCATAGCAAGGACACAGAGGAAGCCGTTCCACGCGATCGGCTCCGTCACGATGGCAAGCGCTACATCACAGAGGGAGAAGTGAGGAATGTGAGATATCAGCGACCTCTCTCTGATCACCTCCTCAACAAATATGTGAGTCAATACGACCAACGCCGGCGATACAACGACGATGATGAAAGAGATCGTCTGGCTAGGGACGCCAGGAGACATCGTCGGCATGATCGCGACGAGGAGAGATATGAGCGCCACGCCAAGGAAAAGTCGAGAGAGCAAGACGACGTGGATAAGCACTGGGGACTGTCCCTTCTTCGGACACTCGCTGGGATTCGGGAATGAGCCGATTGCCTACAATCGGCAACTGCCCAGAATGTAGACAGAAGAAGAAGGATGCAGCTAACGTGTCCGTGTTCAAACGTCTAGGGCCTCTCCCGCCTCGGAACAAGCACGCTGAGTCCTCTCAGATAGAAGACCTCGAGGAACTAGAAGACGATGATGAAGAAGAGGAAGATAGGTACCACCGGCCAAGGTGGTGCCTTGATGGACTCAGCCGTTCCCAAAAGCGTAGGGTTCAGCGACTACGTGGTTTGGAGGAAGCCGAAAGGTTATACCTCCACACGTTGAGGAAGGCGCGGCCTGATCCGGCCGCTAAAATTCAGCGAACCCCGGACGAAGAAGGTCGGCCACAAAGGAAAGAGTGGCGCCTCGGACAAAAGAAAGCCGATGATGAGACATCGGCTGGCACAAACATGGTGTTCATCCTTCCGACGGAGTTTAGTGCTCCAGGATTAGACGAAGCACCTGTGGCACAACTTGACTGCGGCCCACGGCCGGTTATCTTTGAGAAGCCACGAGAAAGAAGCTATAGACATCTGAAGGCCTTGTACTTGCAAGGCTATATCAATGGGCAGCCTGTCAACAAGATGCTGGTGGACACCGGAGCGGGAGTCAACATTATGCCATACTCCATGCTACGTCGGTTGGGACGCTCTAGCTCGGATCTGATCAAGACCAACGTGACAACGAGCGATTTCAACGGCCAAGCATCGACGCACAAGGTGTTACGAACGTGGATCTGACCGTAGGAAGGAAAACCATCCCTACGACGTTCTTTATTATCGATAGCAAGAGCACCTATGTTGTCCTGCTAGGGAGAGATTGGATCCACGCCAACTGTTGCATTCCATCCACGATGCACCAATGCATGATACAGTTGGATGGAGATGAAGTAGAGGTCGTCCACGCAGATGATTCAGCCGAGATTTCAATGGCTGGCATGAACATTTGGGAGACAACAGGCCAAGAGCCACTCTCAGGCATCAATTTGGACGATTGCGAGCGCATCGACGTGACGAAGGACGGGGTTAGGCTGGTCTTATCCACCGGCCTGACCGTATATCAAGAACAAACCTATGGACAAACGGGGCGAGGCCGATCCTTGTGATCGGCCCCAAAGATCTATGGAGGAACATTGCAAAACCTTCATTGAGCGATTCAATCAACATGGAGGCCGGTTCCAGCAATCGGCCAAAATTATCCTCACCATACGTTCTGCCTGTGTTCAACGTCAATCTAACGGGCAACGGGTTTACGTCGGCTGATGAGCTGGAAGAAGTCAACATTGGTCTTAACAGAGCCGACGTTCAAATACAGTGCCTTGGCTAACTACAGAGCCGATATCCGCAGTTACCTGGCAGAATCGGCTCGGGGGGCACCTAATCAGATGAACATGTGTGATACATGTGCAGTGAAATATTGGGGGCCGATAGAAAAATCGGCCAGTAAAAAAAATTCTCACGATGGGACAAAGCCGATGCACAGGCATCGACTTTAGAGCGAAGGAACAAAGCCGATGCACAGCCATCGACTTTAGTACAAATTACATGGGATCTACCAGCTGCGTGTTCAAGACGCGGATGACCTCCAACTCGGTGCGCAAGGTCGCCAGTTCAGCAGTGATGTCAGAGGTGTCAGTTTTGGCGTACAAGGCAGCCTTTTGCTCATTAAGCCGTTGGTGATCATCTGCAACATGAGCTTTCAGCGGAAGAAAAGGTGATCGGCTCCGGCTGGCTCTGCGTGGTGGTTTTCTCAGATTTGCTCGAGCTCGGGTCCATTTGTCTGAATTGTGTGTCCTCACCACTGTTCTCGCCTTGATTGAGGCTCGGGGGGAGGCGGCTCGGCGGATGCTCTGTTTTTAGAAGCCGATTGGGGTTTCATCGGCTAGCCTTGCATCATGACCTCCTTTGAAGGCGGTGATTTGTTGCAGAAGAAGACCACCAGAGCTGCTGGAAGGAATCTGAAAGGAGAGCCATCATTATCTACCGGGTCTGGATCGTCCTGTTGCTGCAAGAAGACAGAGCAAGGTTATAAAGGGAAATCACGGCTGGGTCGAGATGTGTCACGACAACTGAAGAGTATGCAGCCTTGATAAGTGATAACGTTAAGGATCTTACAGAACTCAGACTTTGGTCACTTGAGAAAATTAAGGAGTACAAAGTATCATGATCAGTTAAAGACCGATACGCTACTATCGGTTCTTTGCGTGGAGACTTACTTTGGCAATCGGCAAAACTGGTAAAAGGACAGAATCGGCTTAGAGATGTTTTCTTCATTAATAAAAGTGCTTTTACAGAGAAGAGCCGATTGCTCAAGGAAGAAAGAACAAAAGCCGATTACTACTACTAGTCCTATGCTAGTAGTCCCTAATCTAAGGGCCGTTGCTGCCCTCGTCGTCGTCATCGCTGCCGCCGGCGCAGCTGCTGGTAGGCTCCTCATCGCTGCTCCCGTAGCCTTCTACGGGAGCCTCGTCTTCCTCATCGTCGCCGTTGCTGTCGTCGTCCCACTAGGCGCGGAGGCGCTTCGCCGGCGGGTAACCTTCGAGGGAGTCGTCGTCGTCCTCCTCCGCCTCTTCCTCGGAGGAGGTGAAGTCGTCCCAGGAGAAGCGGTCGTCCTCGCTCTCCGCCTCCTCCTCCCCGTCGACGAGGAATTGGAGGTCGTCCTCTCCGTCGGTCAAGGACTTGTCATCCTCGGACCAGATGGAGGAATCGTGGTCCTCCTTGTCCCACGTCGTTGGGGCGAGGATGTCGTGCGCCGCCAACGAGCCCCACTCTGGCGTCGGCTCACGGAAGGGAGACGATACGTAGGAGAGGTTTGAGGAGGCAGAAGAGGAGGAGGAGGAAGAAAACATGGCTACGGAGGAATGGGGTTTTTTTGCCGATGGCTAGTACGGAGCAAGAGGGTGAAGGGGCGAACTGCTCGACGCGGTTAAATAATGGGATATTGGGGAGAGTTAATGTTACAGCAGTTTCCGAGGAAGTGGTGCCAAAGAATTGTCAAATCGCGCATAGAATTTGAGAAGGCAAGGCATCATGATGAAGGATACTGCAGCGGTTCTGCTCTGCCACGACATGACCCGACGAAGAAAAAGCAGAGTGATTTTGGATTTGTCATTTCCAAAACCAGGCGGGCATGTGTTATCACCGCAATTTGACCGGATCAGAGGTGGGCCGCGATTGGAGATGGGCTTGAAGAATATACATGAAGAAATACATGAATCGGCCTTATGTGCAAAGTTTGGGCTAGTTTGCCCGTGTATCTGTAATATAGTAGGATACGTGTCGATTAGATAGATTTTGACTCGTGCACGGTTGGGATTGTTCCCACGGTAGAAAGTCTACGGACTATAAATATGTATCTAGGGTTTATGAAATAAACAACAATCACGTTCACCACAAACCAATCTAGGCGCATCGCCAACTCCCTTGTCTCGGGGGTTTCTTCCGGGTAAGCATCTGTGACGCCCCGGAACCGGTACCATGAGGATCCCAGCGAACGCGCCGAAATCCGCACGATATCGATCCAGAGACGCCCTCCGACACGACGTGCGCGACGAATCACACACGTGATGCCAGAGGAATTATCACGAGTAGTAACATTACAGCAGATTTACAATAGAGCCCACAAGATACATATATTACAACAACGACTCCAACGAGTCAAGATACAAATATACAATACAAAGATTCAAATCATACAGAAGATCGAATACATCCGAGTACGGACAAGATACAAATTGGACTAAGAGTCCTGAAGATAACCAGTGGCGTCCATAACCCTGCCCAGGCCAAGCCGGAAGGGTAACCTTGCTAACGTTGTCATCTTCGAACATATCTTCATACTTGCCCGGTTATATCCCGTAGAAGCAGCAATAAGTACGGGTTCGTACTTAACAAGACTTCAAGACGTATAAGCATTCGTCAACCAGTCGTCCTTTGTACTTGAGGCACGCAGGGGACTTAGAGGACGCAAGAGGAATGTCATAGGCAATATGGTGGGGTTAAGAGGCAGCGCACAAGCACTAAAAACCTATAGAGACACTCTACAACTTTCGTCTAATCAGAGAAGGTGAGAGAGCGTACAACAAACTGTTCTATACTCTGCAAACATAACACAACCGATACATTCCCCCTTCGCAAAGAAGTACTTACAAAGGCACCCACACGGTTGTAAAGTTTTAACCATTTATTATTGGAGTGGTGCTAACATACTACACAAGTTATTAGTATTGAAACAACAGGTGTAAGTTGTCTATGATCGAGTCATACAGCTCCAAGTCGTCCATAACCGCGGACGCGGCTTATCGATAAGATTGTAACCCTGCAGGGGTGCCCAAATGTGCCCACACGCACGATCAAACCACTTATGACAGGTGGATATCACGACATGCACTCTCCTTCACTACACCAATGTCCGGGAAGCCACCTAACTAAGTTAACCCGTATCGAAGTCCGGCCGTGCTCCGAAGCGGACTTAGGCTGTTTGCGTCTACGGCTTTCGGATGGAAACGAGTGCCCGCGGGGTGAATCCATCTTCGGCAATACGTACCGCGCCTACGAGCGTGCAAGAGACAACGGGGTTACAAGGCAACATGGCTTCCCCAAAAGAAATATCATATCATCCGACCACAAAGAAACAAGCTTGCACGCTCGGGAGAAACAAAACCTTCAAACTAGTTGTGGCCCATTGGACAAAGATGTAGATTACGGCGGTGGTCGAGGGAGACCCGGTAAGCATACCCACGTGTGGTTAGAGCGCTCGGTCTCGGAACGAGATAACAAGAACTCGGGTCCTAAGTTATTTAGAAAACACAAGTGAGCCGTCATAAAACGAGCAGCTGACCCACCGATGCCTCCGCTAAACAAATGTCAACAACTATAGTAACCATGATTCTTCCCAACATATAACCAAATAAGATAACAAAACAGTAACGAGATAAGAGAGCACTAGCTTGCACTACGACTCGCAAGGCAGACCCGATAACCAAACAATAGCTGTAGGAGGTGGTGGTGGCAATATGGGCTGCTTGAGGTAACAAGTGGAAAGGACACGTGACAAGAACGCAACTTAAGGATAGCATGAGGGAGAAGGCAAAATAAAATAGGTGAGCGACTTCTGCAGGGGCAGGAGTATAGGGGAAATGCTTGCCTGTTAAAGCTTGCCGAGGAACAACCGGAGGACTTGTCGTATCTCACCACATCACTTCGCGATCCTATCCGGGAAGAAGCAAATGCTGGAACACACAACGCATGCAAGTCTTAATACTACGGATAAAGAAGATCCAACATGATCAAGATGATATGCATGACATGGCAACAATGATGCGATGCACTTATCCAATTTAAGCGGAGTCGAAACCCCGAACAATCAAATTAGGTTAGAGTTGCATTTTCTACCGGCAAATTTAAGGGTGGATTAGCATAGCAAACATGGCAGGGGTGTGCTACAACAAAGTTAAATGGAACCGGGACAACATTTATATAATATCCCACATATTCCATATGTTCTATATTAGGTGATAATGCAAAATATCATGAGATTGTATGATGCATTATGCAAAAGCAAGTATGGATGGCATATTCATGTTCAGCACATTTTTCTGAGCAATTTTCATATATAAAACATTTTATTTCGAGTTACGGTTTGCAAGATATGATTTTTGCAAGTTTAAACAATTTCCTGTAAAAAGAAAAGGAGGAGGAATAACCAGAGTGGGACGATGGGCCGGCCGAAACCTGGCCCGGGAACTCTGCTGCGCCTGGGCCGGCGGTGGATAGAAGGTGGGCGCGCATCAGCATCATGCAGCGCCGGATCTGATTCATGGATCAGGGAACAAAAAGAGGATTAAATTGGTAGACATGGGGATTTGATCCTGTGATCTGCTAAGTAAGGGATCAAGGTACAAACCAGCTCCGCTATGTGTCCGATGTTATTAGCAAAGAGAAGCGCAACCTTTTCAACCAGGCCGGCGCGGAAGATCTGAGAAGAGCCAACCATGGCGGGAGCTTGCAGACGAGTTTCGATCTGAGGCTTCCGAGCGAATCGGGACGCGCGCGAAGGTGCTGGAGATGCGCCTCCACTTGCTGGACCCGATGGTGGTGGTCATGGTGTCGGAAACCCGTCGGAAGTTCGCCGGCGACGAGGTCCTGCCGGGAGAAGCGACGGTCAACATTGGCATAACGACTGAGAGCAAGGGGAAGACAGCGAAGTTGTCATGGAGATGCGGTAGATCACCTAGAACGTGTAGAAGAGGTCGGAGGGAGCCGGGGAGGTCGGTGGTGGCCGCAATTGAAGGTTTTCTCGCCGGAGTCGGAGACGGAATCGGCGACGTTGACGTCGATTGAAGGGAACCTAGGTCGATTCCTCGCACCAGGAGGTAGAGGATGAAGAAGCGCATCGAACGGTGGTGTCGGCTCGGCGAGGGAGGTCGGAGACGATGGCGCCATGGTGATCCGCAGCGGTGCTTGCTCCTTCGTTTACTTACGAGAGAAAGAGAAAGGTGAGGAAGGAAGGAGAGAGTGGCGGCGGGGCAAGAGGAAGAGACTAGGGTTTGGTGGGGATCTGGAGAGGGATTTAAAGAGAAGGGGAGGAGGAGGTGGGGAGCGGGCGTGGTCCATGAGGCCATGGCGATGGGGACAGCACGGAAGTCTCACGCTTCTCTCGTGTGGAGGATGACGACATGAGGAGGAGGTACTTTTTCATCGAAGGGGTACGGGTCGTTGGGAGGAAGGAAGTGGGCCGGGAGGGGGAGAAAAGAAGAGGGGGAATGGGCCGGGGAGAGAGGGAGCCCAAGGGAGGGGTTTTCTTTTTCTCCTTTTTATTTTAAAACTGTTTTGAAAAACAAATTGAAACCAAACCAAAACAGCACCACTTTATTTTGAAATCTGAAAACATTGAAAATAATTTTGTTTGTTTGATACCTTTATAGATTAGGGTTTTATTTTAAAAGAAAGGACAAAGGGGATGGTTTATTATAAGACCCATATGAGAGGGAAACCGAAATAGGGTTTTATGAACTAATTTTATTTCGTTAAAACATGGTTGGTATGATGCATATGCCATGATGATGCATAAAAAGAAAAGAACAAACAAATCTATTAGGGGTACTATCAGGGGCCATTACAATCGACACCACTAACAAGGAACCTCGCCCCGAGGTTCCACCTCAAGGTACGGGGAGAGAGGTGAACTATCGGATCTCCAGGCGGCGTGTTGATCTCCTCGACACCACTAACAAGAGTTCTTGCTCCATGTTGATCTGTCGACACCACTAACAAGAAGTCGTTGTTCCGTTGTTGATGATGCGCTTCTGTTGGATCCTCCGAAGATCGGACCTAATAGGTTAAGGCAAAGATCGTCCAACCCACCTGGATACCTAAGACTCGGAAAAACTCAGATAAGAGAGAAGACTCAAAACTCGCAAAGGTAAGAGGAGAAAGAATATAGATAAGGAGAAAAATCAGAACTAATCAGATCTATCCAACGAATTTTAGAAAATAGTTTTGACACTAGACACAACACGTCCGTTGGCAAGGTTAACCTACAAGCTGGACTAGTGGGGTACTGTCAACCTGAGGCTCTGATACCAACTTGTGACGCCCCGGGACCGGTACCATGAGGATCCCAGCGAACCCGCCGAAATCCGCACGATATCGATCCAGAGACGCCCTCCGACACGACGTGCGCGACGAATCACACACGTGATGCCAGAGGAATTATCACGAGTAGTAACATTACAGCAGATTTACAATAGAGCCCACAAGATACATATATTACAACAACGACTCCAACGAGTCAAGATACAAATATACAATACAAAGATTCAAATCATACAGAAGATCGAATACATCCGAGTACGGACAAGATACAAATTGGACTAAGAGTCCCGAAGATAACCGATGGCGTCCATAACCCTGCCCGGGCCAAGCCGGAAGGGTAACCTTGCTAACGTCGTCATCTTCGAACATATCTTCATACCTGCCCGGTTATATCCCGTAGAAGCGGCAATAAGTACGGGTTCGTACTTAACAAGACTTCAAGACGTATAAGCATTCGTCAACCGGTCGTCCTTTGTACTTGAGGCACGCAGGGGACTTAGAGGACGCAAGAGGAACGTCATAGGCAATATGGTGGGGTTAAGCGGCAGCGCACAAGCACTAAAAACCTATAGAGACACTCTACAACTTTCGTCTAATCAGAGAAGGTGAGAGAGCGTACAACTAACAGTTCTATACTCTGCAAACATAACACAACCGATACTTTCCCCCTTCGCAAAGAAGTACTTACAAAGGCACCCACACGGTTGTCAAGTTTTAACCATTTATTATTGGAGTGGTGCTAACATACTACACAAGTTATTAGTATTGAAACAACAGGTGTAAGTTGTCTATGATCGAGTCATACAGCTCCAAGTCATCCATAACCGCGGACGCGGCTTATCGATAAGATTGTAACCCTGCAGGGGTGCCCAAATGTGCCCACACGCACGATCAAACCACTTATGACAGGTGGATATCACGACACGCACTCTCCTTCACTACAACAATGTCCAGGAAGCCACCTAACTAAGTTAACCCGTATCGAAGTCCGGCCGTGCTCCGAAGCGGACTTAGCTGTTTGCGTCTACGGCTTTCGGATGGAAACAGTGCCCGCAGGGTGAATCCATCTTCAGCAATACGTACCGCGCCTACGAGCGTGCAAGAGACAACGGGGTTACAAGGCAACATGGCTTCCCCAAAAGAAATATCATATCATCTGACCACAAAGAAACAAGCTTGCACGCTCGGGAGAAACAAAACCTTCAAACTAGTTGTGGCCACTGGACAAAGATGTAGATTCCGGCAGTGGTCGAGGGGAGACCCGGTAAGCATACCCACGTGTGGTTAGAGCGCTCAGTCTCGGAACAGATAACAAGAACTCGGGTCCTAAGTTATTTAGAAAACACAAGTGAGCCGTCATAAAACGAGCAGCTGACCCACCGATGCCTCCGCTAAACAAATGTCAACAACTATAGTAACCATGATTCTTCCCAACATATAACCCAATAAGATAACAAAACAGTAACGAGATAAGACAGCACTAGCTTGCACTACGACTCGCAAGGCAGACCCGATAACCAAACAATAACTGTAGGAGGTGGTGGTGGCAATATGGGCTGCTTGAGGTAACAAGTGGAAAGGACACGTGACAAGAACGCAACTTAAGGATAGCATGAGGGAGAAGGCAAAATAAAATAGGTGAGCGACTTCTGCAGGGGCAGGAGTATAGGGGAAATGCTTGCCTGTTAAAGCTTGCCGAGGAACAACCGGAGGACTTGTCGTATCTCACCACATCACTTCGCGATCCTATCCGGGAAGAAGCAAATGCTGGAACACACAACGCATGCAAGTCTTAATACTACGGATAAAGAAGATCCAACATGATCAAGATGATATGCATGACATGGCAACAATGATGCGATGCACTTATCCAATTTAAGCGGAGTCGAAACCCCGAACAATCAAATTAGGTTAGAGTTGCATTTTCTACCGGCAAATTTAAGGGTGGATTAGCATAGCAAACATGGCAGGGGTGTGCTACAACAAAGTTAAATGGAACCGGGACAACATTTATATAATATCCCACATATTCCATATGTTCTATATTAGGTGATAATGCAAACTATCATGAGATTGTATGATGCATTATGCAAAAGCAAGTATGGATGGCATATTCATGTTCAGCACATTTTTCTGAGCAATTTTCAGATATAAAACATTTTATTTCGAGTTACGGTTTGCAAGATATGATTTTTGCAAGTTTAAACAATTTCCTGTAAAAAGAAAGGGAGGAGGAATAACCAGAGTGGGACGATGGGCCGGCCGAAACCTGGCCCGGGAACTCTGCTGCGCCTGGGCCGGCGGTGGATAGAAGGTGGGCGCGCATTAGCGTCGTGCAACGCCAGGGAGAGATGGGCCGGCCCATCTGCAGCGCCGGATCTGATTCATGGATCAGGGAACAAAAAGAGGATTAAATTGGTAGACATGGGGATTCGATCCTGTGATCTGCTAAGTAAGGGATCAAGGTACAAACCAGCTCCGCTATGTGTCCGATGTTATTAGCAAAGAGAAGCGCAACCTTTTCAACCAGGCCGACGCGGAAGATCTGAGAAGAGCCAACCATGGCGGGAGCTTGCGGACGAGTTTCGATCCGAGGCTTCCGAGCGAATCGGGACGCGCGCGAAGGTGCTGCGGATGCGCCTCCACTTGCCGGACCCGATGGTGGTGGTCATGGTGTCGGAAACCCGTCGGAAGTTCGCCGGCGACGAGGTCCTGCCGGGAGAAGCGACGGTCAACATTGGCATAACGACTGAGAGCAAGGGGAAGACAGCGAAGTTGTCATGGAGATGCGGTAGATCACCTAGAACGTGTAGAAGAGGTCGGAGGGAGCCGGGGAGGTCGGTGGTGGCCGCAATTGAAGGTTTTCTCGCCGGAGTCGGAGACGGAATCGGCGACGTTGACGTCGATTGAAGGGCACCTAGGTCGATTCCTCGCACCAGGAGGTAGAGGATGAAGAAGCGCATCGAACGGTGGTGTCGGCTCGGCGAGGGGAGGTCGGAGACGATGGCTCCATGGTGATCTGCAGCGGTGCTGCTCCTTCGTTTACTTACAGAGAAAAGAGAAAGGTGAGGAAGGAAGGAGAGAGTGGCGGCGGGGCAAGAGGAGGAGACTAGGGTTTGGTGGGGATCTGGAGAGGGATTTAAAGAGAAGGGGGAGGAGGAGGTGGGGAGCGGGCGTGTGATGCGTGTAGTTGACACGTCCGTTGGGAACCCCAAGAGGAAGGTGTGATGCGCACAGCGGCAAGTTTCCCTCAGTTAGAAACCAAGGTTTAATCGAACCAGTAGGAGTCAAGAAGCACGTTGAAGGTTGATGGCGGCGAGATGTAGTGCGGCGCAACACCGGAGATTTCGGCGCCAACGTGGAACCCGCACAACACAACCAAAGTACTTTGCCCCAACGAAACAGTGAGGTTGTCAATCTCACCGGCTTGCCGTAACAAAGGATTAACCGTATTGTGTGGAAGATGATTGTTTGCGAGAGAAAACAGTAAAAACAAGTATTGCAGCAGATTTGTATTTCGAGTATTAAAGAATGGACCGGGATCCACAGTTCACTAGAGGTGTCTCTCCCATAAGATAAAAGCATGTTGGGTGAACAAATTACGGTCGGGCAATTGACAAATAGAGAGGGCATAACAATGCACATACATGACATGATAAGTATAGTGAGATTTAATTGGGCATTACGACAAAGTACATAGACCGCCATCCAACCGCATCTATGCCTAAAAAGTCCACCTTCAGAGTTATCATCCGAACCCCTCCGGTATTAAGTTGCAAAGCAACGGACAATTGCATTAAGTATGGTGCGTAATGTAATCAACAACTACATCCTCGGACATAGCGCCAATGTTTTATCCCTAGTGGCAACAAGCACAACACAACCTTAGAACTTTCGTCACTTGTCCCAGGTGTCAATGCAGGCATGAACCCACTATCGAGCATAAGTACTCCCTCTTGGAGTTAAAAGTAAAAACTTGGCCAGAGCCTCTACTAGAAACGGAGAGCATGCAAGATCATAAACAACACATGTATAATAACTTGATAATTAACATGACATAGTATTCTCTATCCATCGGATCCCGACAAACGCAACATATAGAATTACGAGATAGATGATCTTGATCATGTTAGGCAGCTCACAAGATCCAACAATGAAGCACAATGAGGAGAAGACAACCATCTAGCTACTGCTATGGACCCATAGTCCAGGGGTGAACTACTCACTCATCACTCCGGAGGCGACCATGGCGGTGTAGAGTCCTCCGGGAGATGAATCCCCTCTCCGGCAGGGTGCCGGAGGCGATCTCCTGGATCCCCCGAGATGGGATCGGCGGCGGCGGCGTCTCAGTAAGGTTTTCCGTATCGTGGCTCTCGGTGCGGGGGGTTCGTCACGGAGGCTTTAAGTAGGCGGAAGGGCAAGTCAAGAGGCGGCACGGGGCCCCACACCACGGCCGGCGCGGCCGGGGGTGGGGCCGCGCCGCCCTAGGGTTTGGCCACCCCGTGGCCCCTCTTCGTCTCGTCTTCGGACTTCGGAAGCTTCGTGGAAAAATAGGGCCCCGGGCTTTGATTTCGTCCACTTCCGAGAATATTTCCTTACTAGGATTTACTGAAACCAAAAACAGCTGAAAACGACAATCGGCACTTCGGCATCTTGTTAATAGGTTAGTTCCGAGAAAATGCACGAATATGACATAAAGTGTGCATAAAACATGTAGGTATCATCAATAATATGGCATAGAACATAAGAAATTATCGATACGTCGGAGACGTATCAAGCATCCCCAAGCTTAGTTACTGCTCGTCCCGAGCCAGGTAAAACGATAACAAAGATAATTTCTGAAGTGATATGCCATCATAACCTTGATCATACTATTTGTAAACATATGTAGTGGATGCAGCGATCAAAACAATGGTGATGACATGAGTAAACAAGTGAATTATAAAGCAAAGACTTTTCATGAATAGTACTCAAGACAAGTATTAATAAGTCTTGCATAAGAGTTAACTCATAAAGCAATAAATCAAAGTAAAGGTATTGAAGCAACACAAAGGAAGATTAAGTTTCAGCGGTTGCTTTCAACTTGTAACATGTATATCTCATGAATAATAGTCAACATAGAGTAATATAACAAGTACAATATGCAAGTATGTAGGAATCAATGCACGGTTCACACAAGTGTTTGCTTCTTGAGGTGGAGAGAAATAGGTGAACTGACTCAACATAAAAGTAAAGAGAATGGTCCTTCAAAGAGGAAAGCATCGATTGCTATATTTGTGCTAGAGCTTTTATTTTGAAAACATGAAACAATTTTGTCAACGGTAGTAATAAAGCATATGAGTTATGAAAGTTATATCTTACAAGTTGCAAGTCTCATGCATAGTATACTAATAGTGCCCGCACCTTGTCCTAATTAACTTGGACTACCGGATCTTTGCAATGCACATGTTTTGACCAAGTGTCACAATGGGGTACCTCCATGCCACCCGTACAAAGGTCTAAGGAGAAAGCTCGCATTTTGGATTTCTCGCTTTTGATTATTCTCAACTTAGACATCCATACCGGGACAACATGGACAACGAGATAATGGACTCCTCTTTAATGCATAAGCATGTGGCAACAATTATTATTCTCATATGAGATTGAGGATATATGTCCAAAGCTGAAACTTCCACCATGAATCATGGCTTTAGTTAGCGGCCCAAAGTTCTTCTCTAACAATATGCATGCTCCAACCATGAAGGTGGTAGATCTCTCTTGCTTCAGACAAGACGGACATGCATAGCAACTCACATGATATCCAACAAAGAATAGTTGATGGCGTCCCTAGAAACATGGTTACCGCTCAACAGGCAACTTAATAAGAGATAAAGTGCATAAGTACATATTCAATACTACAATAGTTTTTAAGCTATTTGTCCCATGAGCTATATATTGCAAAGGTGAATGATGGAATTTTAAAGGTAGCACTCAAGCAATTTACTTTGGAATGGCGGGTAAATACCATGTAGTAGGTAGGTATGGTGGACACAAATGGCATAGTGGTTGGCTCAAGTATTTTGGATGCATGAGAAGTATTCCCTCTCGATACAAGGTTTAGGCTAGCAAGGTTATTTGAAACAAACACAAGGATGAACAGTACAGACAAAACTCACATAAAAGACATATGGTAAACATTATAAGACTCCATACCGTCTTCCTTGTTGTTCAAAACTCAATACTAGATGTTATGTAGACTCTAGAGAAACCAAATATGCAAACCAAATTAGCAAGCTCTAAGTATTTCTTCATTAATGGGTGCAAAGTATATGATGCAAGAGCTTAAACATGAGCACAACAATTGCCAAGTATCAAATTATCCAAGACATTTTAGAGTTACTACATGTAGCATTTTCCAATTCCAACCATATAACAATTTAACGAAGGTGAAACTTCGCCATGAATACTATGAGTAGAGCCTAAGGACATATTTGTCCATATGCAACAGCGGAGCGTGTCTCTCTCCCATAAAGTGAATGCTAGGATCCATTTTATTCAAACAAAACAAAAAAAAAACAAAAATAAACCGACGCTCCAAGCAAAGTACATAAGATGTGGCCGAATAAAAATATAGTTTCAGGGGAGGAACCTGATAATGTTGTCGATGAAGAAGGGGATGCCTTGGGCATCCCCAAGCTTAGACGCTTGAGTCTTCTTAATATATGCAGGGGTGAACCACCGGGGCATCCCCAAGCTTAGAGCTTTCACTGTCCTTAATCATATTGCATCATACTCCTCTCTTGATCCTTGAAAACTTCCTCCACACCAAACTCGAAACAACACATTAGAGGGTTAGTGCATAATAAAAATTCACATGTTCAGAGGTGACACAATCATTCTTAACACTTCTGGACATTGCATAAAGCTACTTGGACATTAGTGGATCAAAGAAATTCATCCAACATAGCAAAAGAGGCAATGCGAAATAAAAGACAGAATCTGTCAAAACAGAACAGTCCGTAAAGATGGATTTTATTAGGCCACCAGACTTGCTCAAACGAAAATGCTCGAATTGAATGAAAGTTGCGTACATATCTGAGGACCATGCTCGTAAATTGGCGTAATTTTCTGAGCTACCTACAGGGAGATAGACCCAGATTCGTGACAGCAAAGAATTCTGAAATTGCGCAGTAATCCAAATCTAGTACTTACTTTTCTATCAAAGACTTTACTTGGCACAACAAAACATAAAACTAAGATAAGGAGAGGTTGCTACAGTAGTAAACAACTTCCAAGACACAAAATAAAAACAAAGTACTGTAGGTAAAAACATGGGTTGTCTCCCATAAGCGCTTTTTCTTTAACGCCTTTCAGCTAGGCGCGAGAAAGTGTAACTCAAGTGTTATCGAAGGGTGGTGCACCTACAGCGGGGTTTGGAGTTTTCTCAACCATGCATAGTAT
This sequence comes from Lolium rigidum, assembly GCF_022539505.1. Taxonomy (NCBI): domain Eukaryota; kingdom Viridiplantae; phylum Streptophyta; class Magnoliopsida; order Poales; family Poaceae; genus Lolium; species Lolium rigidum. The sequence continues at coordinate 209,314,528 of NC_061514.1, forward strand.
ATTGGATACATAAGTTTCAGCGTCTCCCTTTTCATTAGTCTTGGGCTTGCTACTCTCATCGAACAAATTTTCGGGAACAAGCCAAGCATAGTTATGTTCTAGTGCATCATTCATAGCTAGGAGTTTACATGGTATTGGTGCTTTGATCTCCCCACCAGCATTAGCATTATTAGTGTACCTTATCCTATCCATATCCATTTTTTCAAGAAGGCTAACAAAATTAGTATGAGAACCAAGCATATTAAATTTAGCAAAGACCTTTCTAGCCTCTCTTGCTAGACCAGCAAATTCTCTAAGAAGGGTTTCTAAAACAAAATCTTTCTTTTCCCCCTCTTCCATATCACCAAGTGTAAGAAACATGTGTTGGATTATAGGATTGAGATTAACAAATTTAGTTTCCAACGAGCGAACTAAAGCGAGCAGCAGCAATTTCATAAGTGGGAGCAAGGTCTACCAAGTGTCTATCTTCAAAATCTTCAACGGTACTAACATGGGTGAAAAATTCTTCTATATTGTTCCTCCCAATTATAGACCCTTGTCCTACCGGTATGTTCTTTGCGGTAAAATCAAAAGGAAACATGATGAAATAAGTAAAGTAAATGCAAGTAACTAATTTTTTTGTGTTTTTGATATAGCAAACAAGACAGTAAATAAAGTAAAACTAGCAACTAATTTTTTTGTGTTTTGATATAAGTGCAGCAAACAAAGTAGTAAATAAAATAAAGCAAGACAAAAACAAAGTAAAGAGATTGAGAAGTGGAGACTCCCCTTGCGGCGTGTCTTGATCTCCCGGCAACGGCGCCGAGAAATTTGCTTGATGCGTGTAGTTGACACGTCCGTTGGGAACCCCAAGAGGAAGGTGTGATGCGCACGGCGGCAAGTTTCCCTCAGTTAGAAACCAAGGTTTAATCGAACCAGTAGGAGTCAAGAAGCACGTTGAAGGTTGATGGCGGCGAGATGTAGTGCGGCGCAACACCAGAGATTCCGGCGCCAACGTGGAACCTGCACAACCCAACCAAAGTACTTTGCCCCAACGAAACAGTGAGGTTGTCAATCTCACCGGCTTGCTGTAACAAAGGATTAACCGTATTGTGTGGAAGATGATTGTTTGCAGAGAAAACGGTAAAAACAAGTATTGCAGCAGATTTGTATTTCGGTATTAAAGAATGGACCGGGGTCCACGAGTTCACTAGAGGTGTCTCTCCCATAAGATAAAAGCATGTTGGGTGAACAAATTACAGTCGGGCAATTGACAAATAGAGAGGGCATAACAATGCACATACATGACATGATAAGTATAGTGAGATTTAATTGGGCATTACGACAAAGTACATAGACCGCCATCCAAGCTGCATCTATGCCTAAAAAGTCCACCTTCGGAGTTATCATCCGAACCCCCTCCGGTATTAAGTTGCAAAGCAACGAGACAATTGCATTAAGTATGGTGCGTAATGTAATCAACAACTACATCCTCGGACATAGCGCCAATGTTTTATCCCTAGTGGCAACAGCACAACACAACCTTAGAACTTTCATCCGCTGTCCCGGGTGTCAATGCGAGCATGAACCCACTATCGAGCATAAGTACTCCCTCTTGGAGTTAAAAGTAAAAACTTGGCCGAGCCTCTACTAGAAACGGAGAGCATGCAAGATCATAAACAACACATGTATAATAACTTGATAATTAACATGACATAGTATTCTCTATCCATCGGATCCCGACAAACGCAACATATAGAATTACTGATAGATGATCTTGATCATGTTAGGCAGCTCACAAGATCCAACAATGAAGCACAATGAGGAGAAGACAACCATCTAGCTACTGCTATGGACCCATAGTCCAGGGGTGAACTACTCACTCATCACTCCGGAGGCGACCATGGCGGTGTAGAGTCCTCCGGGAGATGAATCCCCTCTCCGGCCGGGTGCCGGAGGCGATCTCCTGGATCCCCCGAGATGGGATCGGCGGCGGCGGCGTCTCAGTAAGGTTTTCCGTATCGTGGCTCTCGGTACTGGGGGTTTCGTCACGGAGGCTTTAAGTAGGCGGAAGGGCAAGTCAAGAGGCGGCACGGGGGCCCCACACCAAAGGCCGGCGCGGCCAGGGGTGGGGCCGCGCCGCCCTAGGGTTTGGCCACCCCGTGGCCCCTCTTCGTCTCGTCTTCGGACTTCAGGAAGCTTCGTGGAAAAATAGGCCCTCGGGCTTTGATTTCGTCCAATTCCGAGAATATTTCCTTACTAGGATTTCTGAAACCAAAAACAGCGAGAAAACGAGCAAGCGGCACTTCGGCATCTTGTTAATAGGTTAGTTCCAGAAAATGCACGAATATGACATAAAGTGTGCATAAAACATGTAGGTATCATCAATAATATGGCATAGAACATAAGAAATTATCGATACGTCGGAGACGTATCAGCGTGGTCCATGAGGCCATGGCGATGGGGACAGCACGGAAGTCTCACGCTTCTCTCGTGTGGAGGATGACGACATGAGGAGGAGGTACTTTTTCATCGAAGGGGTACGGGTCGGTGGGAGGAAGGAAGTGGGCCGGGAGGAGGAGAAAAGAAGAGGGGGGAATGGGCCAGGGAGAGAGGGAGCCCAAGGGAGGGGTTTTCTTTTTCTCCTTTTTATTTTAAAACTGTTTTGAAAAACAAATTGAAACCAAACTAAAACAGCACCACTTTATTTTGAAATCTGAAAACATTGAAAATAATTTTGTTTGTTTGATACCTTTATAGATTAGGGTTTTATTTTAAAAGAAAGGACAAAGGGGATGGTTTATTATAAGACCCATATGAGAGGGAAACCGAAATAGGGTTTTATGAACTAATTTTATTTCGTTAAAACATGGTTGGTATGATGCATATGCCATGATGATGCATAAAAAGAAAAGAACAAGCAAATCTATTAGGGGTACTATCAGGGGCCATTACAGCATCATGCTGCCTAGATCGCATCTTGCGATCTAGGCAACACACGTTTATTCGTCGTTCATGCGTTGCTCGTGCTGAAGCCTTGTTGATGGCGGGCAACGTAGTTATCATAGATGTGTTAGGGTTAGCATTGCTTCATCGTATCATATGCTTTCGTCCGTGCAACCCTTAGACGTCTAGCCGTCCTTACACCTATCTTAGGTGTAAGGGCAGCACCCCGCTTGATCTTTATTTAGTAGATCCGATCCGTTATGATTGCTCCTTGTTCTTCAAGGATTAGTTTAATATCTGCATAGTTAGGCCTTACAAACGGGTTGAAGGATCCAGTGGCGCGTAGGGTGTAGTTTGCTAGCCCTAGACAGGATGTTCCGGGAATCAACTTCGTGTTGGTTTTTAGGCCTTGTCTAGGGTCGGCTTACGATCATCGTGTGTGGCCGCCAGGCTCAATCACGAGTAGGATGTTCCGATTATGTGGTGAAAACCCTAAATCGTAGTAGGTCGTTTTAGCTTTATATCGATCAAGCAGGACCACCATATATTCGTACACCTCGTATGGATCATGGGTGGATCGGCTCTTTGAGCCAATTCACAGGACAACCTGAGAGCCGATCGAGGCTCGTATTTAATGTTTACGTGTATGCCATGCAGGAAACTAAGCGAGGCAAATCCAACACCTTCCCGACCGAGGTATAGGTCGGGTGGCACGCCCTGCACCAGCATCGGACGTGCGTGCCGAGTCTTTGCGGGCCGTCGCTCGGAGGGACCAGGGCCAGCCGCAGTCCTGGGAGCCTCCCGGATCTACTGTGTTGCCCGTCGCTGCTCGCCGGTGGGTTTCTGACCGCAACAGATAGACAATCATAACGTAACAATCCATCGGATCCCGACAAACACAACACCGATTACATCAGATGAATCTCAATCATGTAAGGCAGCTCATGATATCATTGTATTGAAGTACATGGGGGAGAGAATACCAACTAGCTACAGCTAGAACCCGTAGTCCATGGGGGAACTACTCACGGAGCATGATGGAGGCGGTGGCGTCGATGGAGATGGCTTCCGGGGGCACTTCCCCGTCCCGGCAGGGTGCCGGAACAGAGACTTCTGTCCCCCGAATTGGAGTTTCGCGATGGCGACGGCGCCCCTGGAGTCTTTCTGGAGTTTCGTCAATTGGTATCACGTTTTTAGGTCGAAAGGGCTTATATAGGAGAAGAGACGGAGTCGGAGGGGCCACGGGGCCTCCTCCCCATAGGCCGGCGCGGCCAGGGTGGAGCCCGCACGGCCCTGTCGTGTGGGGCCCCCCTGGCTCGCCTCCGACTCTCCTTCGGTGTTCTGGGGCCTTCCGGGAAAAATAAGATGTTTGGCGTTGATTTCGTCCAATTCCGAGAATATTGCCCGGACAACCTTTACGGAACCAAAAACAGCAGAAAACGAGAGCGGCACTTCGGCATCTTGTTAATAGGTTAGTTCCGGAAAATGCATAAAAACATTATAAAGTGCAAGCAAAACATGTAAGTATTGTCATAAAACAAGTATGGAACATCAGAAATTATGGATACGTTGGAGACGTATGAGCATCCCCAAGCTTAGTTCCTACTCGTCCTCGAGTAGGTAAACGATAAAAAGAATAATTTACGTAGTGACATGCTACTTACATAACCTTGATCATACTATTACAAAGCACATGAGATGAATGAAGTGACTCAAGGCAATAATCTATAGTTGCTAACAAATAGATAACATATAGCAAAACTTTTCATGAAGAGTACTTTCAAGACAAGCATCAATAGTCTTGCACAAGAGTTAACTCATAAAGCAATAGATTCAAAGTAAAGGCATCGAAGCAACATGCATATCTCATGGATAATTGTCAACATAAAGTAATATGATGAATGCAAATAAGCAAGTATGTAAGAATCAATGCACAGTTGACACAAGTGTTTGCTTCTAAGATGGAAGGAAGTAGGTAAACTGACTCAACATAAAGTAAAAGAAAGGCCCTTCGCGAGAGGAAGCATTGATTGCTATATTTGTGCTAGAGCTTTGGTTTTGAAAACATAAAGAGAGCATAAAAGTAAAGTTTTGAGAGGTGTTTGTTGTTGTCAACGAATGGTAGTGGGCACTCTAACCCCCTCGCCAGACAAACCTTCAAAGAGCGGCTCCCATGAATTATTTTTATTTTTGGGTGGCACTCCTTCCAACCTTTATTTTCCATGGCCAACCGAATCCTCGGGTGCCTGCCAACAATCTCATACCATGAAGGAGTGCCTTTTTATTTTAGTTTTATTATGATGACACTCCTCCCCACCTTTGCTTTCTCAAGCCATGGCTAACCGAATCCTTCGGGTGCCGTCCAAAAATCACATACCATGGAGGAGTGTCTATTTAGTTTGATTAATTTGGGACTGGGAATCCCATTGCCAGCTCTTTTTGCAAAATTATTGGATAAGCGGATGAAGCCACTAGTCCGTTGGTGAAAGTTGCCCAACAAGATTGAAAGATAAACACCACATACTTCCTCATGAGCTATAAAACATTGACACAAATCAGAGGTGATAAATTTTGAATTGTTTAAAGATAGCACTCAAGCAATTTACTTTGGAATGGCGGAGAAATACCATGTAGTAGGTAGGTATGGTGGACACAAATGGCATAGTTTTTAGCTCAAGGTTTTGGATGCACGAGAAGCATTCCCTCTCAGTACAAGGCTTAGGCTAGCAAGGTTATTTGAAGCAAACACAAGTATGAACCGGTACAGCAAAACTTACATAAAAACATATTGCAAGCATTATAATACTCTACACTTGTCTTCCTTGTTGCTCAAACACTTTCACCGAGAAAATATCTAGACCTTAAGAGAGACCAATCATGCAAACCAATTTCAACAAGCTCTACGGTAGTTCTCCACTAATAGGTTTAAACTACATGAAAAAAACTTAATCATGATCTACTTGAGAGCTCAAAACAATTGCCAAGTGTCAAATTATCCAAGACATTATGAGGCATTTTCTGTTTCCAACCAAATAACCATAAGTGATGTAGCTTCCAACTTTTATCATTGAACATTAAAAGTAAAACGAAGAACAAGTGTTCATATGAAAAAGCGGAGCGTGTCTCTCTCCCAAACAAGGATTGCTAGGATCCGATCTTATTCAAAAAAAAAACAAAAATAAAAGCACATAGACGCTCCAAGTAAAGCACATATGATGTGACCGAATAAAAATATAATTTCAATAGAAGAAACCTGATAAGTTGATGAAGAAGGGGATGCCTTGGGCATCCCCAAGCTTAGATTCTCGAGTCTCCTTGAAATATGCAGGGATGAACCACGGGGGCATCCCCAAGCTTAGACTTTTCACTCTTCTTGATCATATATCATCCTCCTCTCTTGACCCTTGAAAACTTCCTTCACACCAAACTTCTCATAAACTTCATTAGAGGGGTTAGTACTCAAAAAACTTGAATCCACCTTGGCCCTGTAGTGACACATTGCAAGAACTCAATAAAACATTAGCTACAGCTCTCCACATCTAGAAAGCCTTGCTTAAAGTCCGCAAGAGACAATGCAAAAAACAGAGACGAGAATCGCCAAAACAGAACATCCAGTAAAGACGAATTTTAAAGAGGTACTTCCGTTGCTCAAATCAGAAAACTCAAAACTAATGAAAGTTGCGTACATATCTGAGGAACACGCACGTAAATTGGCATTATTTTCTGAGTTACCTACAGAGAAAACATCCCAGATTCATGTCAGATAGAAATCTGTTTCTGCGCAGAAATCCAAATCTAGTATCAACCTTCGATTAGAGGCTTCACTTGGCACAACATTGCAATAAAATAAAGATAAGGAGAGGTTGCTACAGTAGTAACAACTTCCAAGACACAACAAAACAGTAGCAAAATAAACACATGGGTTATCTCCCAAGAAGTTCTTTCTTTATAGCCATTAAGATGGGCTCGGCGGTTTTAATGATGCACTCGCAAGAAATAAGAGTTGAAGCAAAAGAGAGCATGAAAAAGCAAATTCAAAACACATTTAAGTCTAACCCACTTCCTATGCATAGGAATCTTGTACACAAATAAATTCATGAAGAACAAAGTGATAAGCATAAGAAGATAAAACAAGAGTAACTTCAAAATTTTAAGCATATAGAGAGGTGTTTTAGCACCATGAAAATTTCTACAACTATATTTTCCTCTCTCATAATAATTTTCAGTAGCTTCATGAACAAACTCAAATATAACTATCACATATAGCATGCTTTTCATGATCCATAAACACATAATTTTTATCAAGCTCAAAAATAGTGCGATTAAAACTTTCAAAGACACTTTTATCAATAATATAACAAGATGGTTGATCAATCTCAAGAGATATGGGACTCATAGATAATGTCAAGACCTCTCCAATCCCATTTTCATTAGTAGTACAATTAATATTATCAAGTAACATAGGACCATCATCAAGAGCTTTATCATAAACATTTGCTACGCAAAATTCTTTAGTACCATGCATTTCGACATCGAGGCACAAACAAAGCATTATCATAAGATTTATCAAAGTAGCATGGATTATCATAAATAACGGTAGCATAATTATTCTCACAAGTTTTACTCATAGGGAATATTTCAAGAGAATCCACAGGAACATAACATTCAACCTCTTTCGGTAAGCATGGAGGACAATCAAATAGTGTAAGAGATAAAGAGTTACTCTCATTAGAAGGTTGGCATGGGTAGCTAATCCATTCTTCCTCCTTTTGTTCATCACTCTCCTTTTCTTTTTCATCCAATGAGCTTTCAGGTTCATCAATTTCCTCGTCTTTTTCATCCAATGAGCTTTCAGGTTCATCGATTTCTTCTTCCACGAGTCCACTGCAAATTGTGAGTGCATTCTTGTGCATTAATGAGTCTCTCTTTATAATCAATGATATCGGGATTATCGGTGTAACTTTCATTGCAAAAATTAAGGATAGAAGAGACATAATCTTTAAGGTCCTTACAAACAACACAAGTTTCATAGTTTTTAACCATGAAGGATTCTATCTCGGAGGCTCCCATAAATATGACAAATTGTTCTACTTCTTCGAACCCAAAATGAATATAGCTATTCCGATTATAGTTCTTAATTAAAAACTCCTCACTAAAGCCACATTGAAATTTAAGATGTTTAGTGTCATGTTGAGAGCAACGAGTTTATATCATGGCGTTTAAGCAAGATTTTAGCAATTGTATTCAATTTTTCTATCACGAGCACTCATCACTTTTCCCGCTCTTGATTCTCTATAATTATTATAATATTCTATAAGCTCCAAGTAGGTTATGGGTTCTCCCATAATAGCAGTTTTTAATTTTTAGGTTTTTCAAATTTTTATGGATTTTTGGGTATATGAGAAAAGTAAAACAAGACAAAAAGAAACTAGACAAAAGTAAACTAAGAAAAATAAAACAAGACGAGAAATAAACTAAGCACAAATAAACTAGACAAAAGTAAACTAAGCAAAACAAAATAAAATAAAACAGAGAGAGAGGTGGAGTGTACTCCCCGGGTGAACTTATGAGTAGAGCTATGCCTCCCCGGCAACGGCGCCGGAAAACAGATCTTGATAACCCACAAGTATAGGGGATCGCGGCGGTCTTCGAGGGAAGTAAAACCCAAATTTATTGATTCGACACAAGGGGAGGTAAAGAATACTTATAAGCCTTAACAACTGAGTTGTCAATTCGGATGCACCTGGAAAAGCACTAGTAACGGGGGTGATGTGAAAGTAGCGGTGATATGAGAGCAGTAGTAACGAGTAACACGGCGGCAGTAATAGTAACACGAGAGCAATGGCACCAGAAGATAGTTGATACTACTTCCAATGACATGTAGAACGAGTATATGATGATGAAAGATGGACCGGGGTTCCCAGCTATCTACACTAGTGGTAACTCTCCAATAAAAAGTGTTGGGTGAACAAATTACAGTTGGGCAATTGATAGGATTGAAATAGCATTAAGACAGAATATCAAGATCATTAATCATGTAGGCATGTTTTCCATATATAGTCGTACGTGCTCGCAATGAGAAACTTGCACAACATCTTTTGTCCTACCAGCCGGTGGCAGCCGGGCCTCTAGGGAATCTATTGGATATTAAGGTACTCCTTTTAATAGAGTACCGGAGCAAAGCATTAACACTTGGTGAAAACATGTGATCCTCACATCACCGCCTTCCCCTCCGGTTGTCCCGATTCTTGTCACTTCGGGGCCTTTGGTTCCGGATAGTGACATGTGCATACAACTTGTAGATACAATCTAAGCAATAATTATAGAGCTTAAATCTAAGATCATGCCACTCGGGCCCTAGTGACAAGCATTAAACACAACAAGATTGCAGCAACAATAACTTCATAAACTTTGTAGATAGACAATCATAATGTAACAATCCATTGGATCCCGACAAACACAACACCGATTACATCAGATGAATCTCAATCATGTAAGGCAGCTCATGAGATCATTGTACTGAAGTACATGGGGGAGAGAATACCAACTAGCTACAGCTAGAACCCGTAGTCCATGGGGGAACTACTCACGGAGCATGGTGGAGGCGGTGGCGTCGATGGAGATGGCTTTCTGGGGCACTTCCCCGTCCCGGCAGGGTGCCGGAACAGAGACTTCTGTCCCCCGAATTGGAGTTTCGCGATGGCGGCGGCGCCCCTGGAGTCTTTCTGGAGTTTCGTCAATTGGTATCGTGTTTTTAGGTCGAAAGGGCTTATATAGGCGAAGAGACGGAGTCGGAGGGGCCACGGGGCCTCCTCCCCATAGGCCGGCGCGACCAGGGTGGAGCCCGCGCGGCCCTGTCGTGTGGGCCCCCTGGCTCGCCTCCGACTCTCCTTCGGTGTTCAGGGCCTTCCGGGAAAAATAAGATGTTTGGCGTTGATTTCGTCCAATTCCGAGAATATTGCCCGAACAGCCTTTCTGGAACCAAAAACAGCAGAAAACAGGAACTGGCACTTCGGCATCTTGTTAATAGGTTAGTTCCGGAAAATGCATAAAAACATTATAAAGTGCAAGCAAAACATGTAAGTATTGTCATAAAACAAGCATGGAACATCAGAAATTATGGATACGTTGGAGACGTATCACCCTACATGATCAAGATCATCTTTATGTAATCCTATATGTTGTGTTTGCTGGGATCCAATGAATATTGTAAACTATGTTGAGATTGATTATATATTAATGTCATATGTTATTTGTGATCTTGCATGCTCTCCATTGCTACTAGAAACTCTGGCCAAGTGGACACTTGTGACTCAAAGAGGGGGTATTTATGCTCGATAGTAGGTTCATGCCTCTAGTTTTCTAGGAGAGTGACAATAACTTCTAAGATTGTAGATGCGTTGTTGCTACTAGGGAGAAAACAACAATGTTTTATCCGAGAGTAATTCTATTGTTTACTTTACACACATTGCTTAATGCGATAATCTGTTTCTTGCAACTTAATACTGAAAGGGGGTTCGGACGATAACCGAAAGGTGGAACATTAGTCATAGGCGCAGTTGGATTATGGTCTATGTATTATGTTGTAATGCCCAATCAAATCTCATAGTAATCATCTTGTCATGTATGGTTGATATTCTATCAATTGCCCAGCTGTAATTTGTTCATCCAACATGCTATTTATCTTTATGGAGAGACACCTCTAGTGAACTGTGGACCACGGTCCTGTTTCCTTTACTGATAAATTCTACTGCAATTCCTGTTCGGTTTACTTTCTGCAAACATCTCTTTCCACTCGATACATCTAATCCTTTGTGTTCCGCAAACCGGTGAGATTGACAACCTCACTGTAAGTTGGGCAAAATACTTTGGTTGTGTTGTGTGCAGGTTCCACGTTGTTCCTGATGCCGGTAGTGCGCCCTGCCACTAGTCAGCTAGCAACACCTTCAGAAGTCACGCCTTTCTCCTACTGGTCGATTAAACATTGGTTTCTTACTGAGGGAAAACTTGCTACTGTGCTCGTCATACCTTCCTGTTGGGGTTCCCCAACAGTGTGAAGTCGGTGTTACGATAAGCACCATTAAGCTCTTTTTCTGGCGCCGTTGCCGGGGAGAAAGAGGATTTCTGCAAGGGGGGTCTCTCATCTCCAATCTCTTTACTTTGTTATAGTTTGCTTAGTTTACTTTACTTTATTTTGTTTGCTTTATCATATCAAAAACACAAAAAAATAGTTTATTTTTATAGTTGTCTTTATATAAAAAACACACAAAAAATTAGTTTCTATTATAGTTGTTATATCTGTTGCTTAGTTTATTCCATGCTTACTTTTCATGTTGATTTTTCTTGTTTTTATTTTTCACTAGTTAGGAGGTAATTGAAAACAACAAAATAATTAGAGAACTTTATAGTATTTATCTTGAGTTAGGACATGAAGTGTTCGAACAGAAAATTAACAAACCTATGGAACTTTATTCGCATGCTAATGGCAATGTTATTAGTACAAATTCTTTGAACACACTTATTGCTAATGCTATGGAAAAGTCTAAGCTTGGGGAAGCTAGTTTTCATGAAAATGATCTTTTTTACTTCCCCCGCTTTAGAGGAGAATATTTGCTATGATGATTACAATGATGAATATGACATTTTCAGTCCACCTACTATTGAGGAGAAAATAAATATGATTATAATATGTCTCCTATATCTGATGATTTTGGTGATGAGAATAATAATGATAGCTATTTTGTTGAATTTTCACCCACTACAATTATTAAGAATGACTATGCTTATGTGGAGAGTAATAATTATTTTATTCATGTGTCTCATGATAAGAATGTTTTATGTGATAGTTATATTGTTGAGTATATTCTTGATGCTACTGAAAGTTATTATCAGAGAGAAAATATGGTTGTAGAAGTTTTCATGTTACTAAAACACCTCTCTGTATGCTGAAAATTTTGAAGTTGCTCTTGTTTTATCTTCCTATGCTTGTCACTTTGTTCTTCGTGAATTTATTTGTGTACAAGATTCCTATGCATAGGAAGTGGGTTAGACTTAAATGTTTTTCATATTTGCTTCTTGATGCTCTCTTTAACTTCAATTCATATTTCTTATGTGAGCATCTTCTCAAACTACTGCTGTAACATCCTAATTTTCAAAATTTCAAAAAATCATGCGTTGCATTCATAAGCATCATGACATCATTGCATCTTTAGGGAAAAATTCCAAATCCATTTCAAAACCCCAAACATAAAATGGCACTATTAGCCACTTAGGCATGTATGCCAATTTTGGTTTTTAAAAGATTTTATTTAGTTTTAAAAGTGGTTCCATATTGAAGCCCTTCTCACAAGTAACACACACATATTTTGTTTATTTTTTCTGATTATTTTTGGTACACTAAAAGGCTTTACAAATAAGGAGAAAATAAAAAAAGGAATAAAAAAAGAGAGACAGCCCAACTGGGCCGACCGAAGCGGCCCAGCCAGCCAGCACAGCCCGCCGCGCGCCCCCTCTCTCCCCTCCTGCCGCCTGGGCCCACCTGCCCGCGGGCCCCACCCGCAGGTCTTCCCCAACCTCCCGCTTCCCACGCACGCACACAGAACCATCCCGACCATCTCCTCCACCTCGCCCACTCTCCTCCCCACGCGCCCCCTCGGCCCCGAACTCCCCCTCCCCTTATAGCCCGCCCCCTCCTCCATTTTCCCCTTTCCCCGCACCCAATTCTGCCGCCAGGCCGCCCAATTGAACGTCGGAGTTCACCGCCACCGCGCCGCCTCGAGCCGCAAATCGCCGCCGGCCGGGTCCGCCCAGGCAAGTGACACAACAATCACAAATGTCTCAGTTTTTATCTATGCACAGTAAAAAATTTGTAGTATACATGTGTAGGGTCTTATGCTTGCTATGCAATCCCAGTACTCTAGCTACCCCTACTTGACTTCTTTGTCTCCATTAAAATTAGTTGTTGCTCAGCTATGCTATGAAATGATTTTGTTAGTGAGTTATGGAAAAATAACTAAGTTTAATGAACTACCAGGGTGGAATTGGTATTGCTCGGGTTATGTTGAGTGGTTCCCTGGGGTCATGTCGTCGAACCTCTGAACCTCCAGGTGTATCGCACTTGTGGACGGCCACCCAGGAACAAAGAGATATTAGACAACCTTGCTCATTAGCTACCGTACACCCACATGCTAATATGGGCTCTGGCTTGATGGAGTATGTTGTGAGAACCCGGATCCTACGTGACAGATGATGTAGGGGAATGTAGGTTGGTACATGTCCGTAGAGAATGGTCTGGGTGATCACTTCAGAAAAGTCTTGTCCTAGTCAACATTTGTCCATTTGAGAAAAATGTGCTTCATGGAAGAAGAGCAGACTAGGTCATGTGGGTAAATTTGTACAACCTCTGCAGAGTGTTAAAAACTAAGTACTTAGCCGTGTCCCGGTTACGGACAATTTGAGCAAACTGACAAGGATCCCGTTCGTGATAAGGGGTTGCCCGATCTTCTCAGTAAGCAACGGTGGTGATGATGATCACGGGATGAACACATCGGAGATAACTTGATGAAATGGATGATAACTTGTATGACGCAACGAGATCTCTCGATTGGTCCCTGTCGCCAATGCAACAACTCTCAACCCTGCAACATATTCGCCACTCCCCACACTTGCGCACGTAGCTGCCGACCACGAAGCGGTAAGTTGCAACCGTCTAATTCCCAATGGAACAACAGATCACACAATACTTTCAGGGGTTCAACACCAAATCGATGCAATATGGTGTAGAAATTCAATAGAGTTGCAAAGCAATCAACTATGAACTAGGGTTTATCTTAAACGTGGTCTAAACCTAATTTGGGGGCGTCATGGGAACTTATATAGGGGTTCAGGAAGACCTCAGGTCGAAAAGATACAAAAATAACCGACCCATAATAGATCTGGTCGAGACAGACTCGGACTCGGCCGGCCTGGGGGCCGGTCGACCGGGCTTGGGGCCGGGTCAGGCCGGTTGAAACCGGACCTGGCGCCGGGTGGAAACTGGCTAAGCTTCCAAGCGTACTGGATGTGCCCCGGCTGGCACAAGCGTGGCACCCGGTTTGGACCGGGCTGATCCGGCGTGGGAGCCGGTCGGACCGGGACTGGGACCGGGTGGTCCGGCGGCACGGCCGGTCTGACCGGGCCTGGCGCCGGCCTGAACTGCATCTCCTCCTCTCGCGCATGCCTCCCGCTCCTCCCTCGCGCGTCCATGGGATGTCTTCATGTCCAGCTCCATGTCCAGCTTCACGTCCATCTTCTTGTCCAGCTGCTCCTCTCCTCCTCGTGCGATGCTTGTTTCCTCTTCATACCTGATCATACATAAGTAATAGGACTTAGGCAGTATAAAGTTCTCATCGATCAAAGTATCACATAGGAACAAGTTCACTTGTTGCTTAAGTAGCTTCGCACGAGCTCGTGTCATTGGTCCAATCCTGACTTCATTGGACTTGAGCTTCAAAGCAGCATCGTCTTCATCTTGTAATGACGGAGGTAGTGGTGTATTAGCAGGGATGTCCTCATCATCTACCCCCTTCAAAAGGTGTCTACCTCGACGCTCCAAGGTCTTCTCCGTCATATGGTGCCACATTGAAAGAATTGCTGACACCAAACTCATCAATTGGAAGATCTATCGAGTATGCATTATCATTGATCTTGGCAAGCACTTTGTAAGGATGAGCAGCACGAGGAAGCAACATGGACTTCCGTAGCTTCGGGAACCTATCCTTGCGAAAATGTACCCAGACCATATCACCAGGCTTGAACAGCATCTCCTTGCGCTTCTTGTTCATCCTTGCAGCATTGCTCTTGCCTTTCTTCTCTATCAACTCTTTAGTCTTCACATGAATCTTTCGCACAAAATCTGCCCTCTTTGATGCCTCCATATTGACTCTCTCATGTATGGGTAAAGGCAACAAGTCAAGTGGGGTAATGGGTTTGAAACCATACACCACGTCAAAAGGACACAACTCTGTGGTAGAATGTACCGCCCTGTTATAAGCAAACTCCACATGCGGCAAACAATCTTCCCACCCCTTCAGGTTCTTCTTGATCATGGATCTCAATAGTTGTGACAATGTTCTATTCACCACTTCAGTTCCATCAGTTTGGGGATGAAAAGTGGTACTGAAAAGTAGCTTCGTCCCCAGCTTTCTCCAAAGCGTCTTCCAGAAGTAGCTCATAAACTTCACGTCACGATCAGAAACAATAGTCTTCGGAACTCCATGTAGACATACAATCTCCCTGTAAAACAGGTTAGCAATATGCGACGCATCGTCGCTCTTGTGGCAGGAAATAAAATGTGACATCTTAGAGAATCTATCCACTACCACAAATATAGAATCATGGCCTCTTTTAGTACGCAGAAAACCCAACAAAAAATCCATACTAATATCCTCCCAAGGTGTAGTAGGTGCCGGTAAAGGAGTATACAAACCGTGAGGCTTCAGCTTGGACTTGGACTTGTTGCAAGTAATGCATCTCTTCACATACCTATCCACATCCTGCCTCATCTTTGGCCAATAAAAGTGGTCAGCTAGCATGAGTAGCTTTTTCTCACGCCCAAAGTGACCCATCAAACCTCCAGCATGAGATTCCTGCAATAAGAGCAAACGCACAGACGATTCTTTGTCGAGTAGCGCTTGTACTTGCTTCTGTATCTCCTCTGTCTCTTCGGGGTTCGTTCTATATGGCGCCCTATTGGGCAGCGAGGCTCCGGGGATCAAATCAATTTGATGCTCACTACCACGCAATGGTGGTAGTCCTGCGGGCACCTCCTCCGGAAACACGTCGCTGAATTCCTGTAACACATTAGAAACACCAAGAGGAATAGGGGTCATGTCGTTAGAAACCAAAAACGTACCCCTGTACATGAGCACAAGAGGCATGGCTGTAGGATCCTCACTAAATTCTCTCATATCTTCTTTGGTGGCTAAAAGCACTAAGTAATTCACTCTCTCACTTTTTGTTATATCACTCACGACATTACAATTCTCTGGCCTATCTAGAGGTGCATCCTCCAAGTTTACTTCAACGTTCTGACGAGATTCATTGACAATTTGTTGTGGCGACATAGGCTGCAAGTTAATTTTCTTGCCCTTGAACTCCAAGTGATATGTATTGGCACGGCCATTGTGTTGCACAGAACGGTCATAGAGCCAAGGCCGACCCAATAGTAGGTGACACACCGTCATAGGAACCACATCAAAATCAATGGAATCCTTATACCGTCCAATCTCAAACTCAACACACACCATGTGGTTTACCTTCATCTCACCATTGTCGCTCAACCACTGAATATAGTATGGATGCAGGTGCGGTAGATACTTCAACTTCAGCTTGGTACACAACTCTTTGCTTGCTAAATTGCGGCAACTCCCGCCATCAATAATGACCTTGCAAGCCTTGTCAGGACCAACTAAAGCCTTTGTTTGGAACAAATTGCAGTGCTGATTAGATGCACTTGGCAACACATTAAGAGCATGCTGAGACACAACAATAATGCGAGCATCAGACGGATATGCATCTACACCATCAGTGTCATAGTCATCATCTTCTGGAGCATATGGATCAACATCATCTCCAGTCTCATACTCATTGTCCTCATTAACAATCATAACTTTGCGGTTAGGACAATCTCTCTTAAAATGACCCTTGCCACCACATGTATGGCAATTCATATCGCGGTTGCGTGCAGTAGAGATGCTAGAACCACTTGTACTCGCCGCAGGTTCCGACTTCTTTGTGTTGGACACTGAAAGAGCAAAGTCTAAATCCCAGGTTTTGTGTGTTTGATGACAACACTTGAACAATCTCACCGTGTGCAAAGAGTGTCTTTGATAGATTTGCAAGTGCACGGTGACCTCGCTGGACACGTCAAGATCGGAGGACTGAAGCGTAGCTTATAGGTTTTCTCGGTTTTGTGTGTGTATCGCGGGGTGACATGGTCGGAGAGGAAAAGAGGAGAAAGCGGTTTTTGCCGAGGCCGGTACTACGGCACTCGTAGCGGTAGTACCGCTACCCCTACCGGTACCGCCCATCGCACCGCTCTGGAGACTTGCCTGAGAAAAAGATCCACAGATCAAGGTTCAGTACCCTTGCGGTACCTTGAGCGGTAGTACCGCTTGAGAGCGGTAGTACCGCCTTGGTACTGCTTGAGTACCGTAACTAAAGTTACGGCAGTACCACTCTGGTACCGCTTGATACCGCTTGGTATCCAGTAAGCTCTGGAGGCCACTGCAATACCTCAAGCGGTACCGCGAGCGGTAGTACCGCTATGTGTCCACGTGGACAATATCTGGGCGATTTCGAATCCAGAGCGGTAGTACCGCTTACCAAAGCGGTAGTACCGCTTAGGCAAAAATCGCAGATAAAAGTTGGATTTCGGGGGGCCTATTTAAATGGCCCTTCTTCCCCAACACGATTTTATCTCTTCTCTCTCTCTCCTCCATTGTTGTTGAGCTTAAACCTTGAGGATCTCCCCAACCATCCAACCAATCTTGCCCAAATTTTGAGGAGTGGTGGAGGAGGCCCCGATCTATAGTTCTACCAAGAGAGATTTTACCAATTCGTGCTAGTCCTTAGTGGATCTTGGAGATAGGGTTCCTATGGTGGGATCTTGGAAGAAGTGCTCCTATGTAGGCTAGCTTGGAGTTGTGCTAGCCCCATAGGGTGTTGGGAGCCTCCTAGTGTTGTGGAGCTCGCCCCAACCTTGTGAAGGAACCACCGCCTCGACCGGTGCCTTAGTGGAGAAAAGGGAGCCCCTTTGTGGAGCTCTCTTGAGGAAGAAGGTGAGTCCTTCCTTCGTGGTGTGGCCGTCTAGTCTCTTATGTGAGACTAGCACCTCCTCAACGCAGACGTACTCCTTCTTGTGGGAGGAACTGCGGGAAACAAATCCCCGCCTCGACTCCGCGCCCTCCGGTTGTCCCGCTCCTTACTCTTACTATCATGCTTGTTCCTTTACTTGTTGCACTTGCCTAGGATCACACTAGGATCATCTCCATCACTAAAGCAATCACCTTTACCTTCCGCTTCACTAAAAATTGAAAAAGACATAAAAATTGTGTAGCGCCCATTCACCCCCCTCTTGTTCGCTATGATCCATTCAATTGGTATCAGAGCCAGGTTTTCTTGCTCGGACTTTACCGCCTAAGAAATGGCCGAACAAGACAAGGTTGTGAATGGGTCTCCTTCCCTTGTGCCACCCGCTCCATCATCTACCATCGATAGCACAACGGCTACCTTGGATGACGTCAAGAAATTGGAGTCATCCATCGTTAACCAAATGAAGGCAATGATGATGGAGTTGGTTGCACAAAAGCCAACCCCCATCGTAGATCCTAAGGCAAGTGCCGAGGATCCCCCACCAAAAGCTAATCAATTTCCTCTTGTTGATTTTGTCGCGCAATCGACAAAAGATCCACAAAAGGAAGGGCTTGGGGAGACCGACACTTCAACAAAGGGGAAGGATGAGACACCGGTTGCGGAACGTCTAGGGGGTAACCATACGGTGCCACCACCAAGTGATTACACCATAAACGTTCCAATACCTATGCCACATATCTTGTCGCATGGTTCACCACCATTACTTGAATCAAATGGCTTTGAGAATTGGCAATTCTTGATGAAATCTCATGTGCGCAGCGCGTCTACCGAGCTTTGGCGCATCATCGAGGAAGGCTACTCACCACGAGACCCAAGGAACTTGACTAGGAGAGAAGTGGTGGATGACCAACTCAACGCTAC
The DNA here is from genome assembly GCF_022539505.1 of Lolium rigidum. Classification (NCBI taxonomy): domain Eukaryota; kingdom Viridiplantae; phylum Streptophyta; class Magnoliopsida; order Poales; family Poaceae; genus Lolium; species Lolium rigidum. Next base: position 209,333,227 of record NC_061514.1, read on the forward strand.
CGCCATCAACATGATCCACATGGCCGTCACGCCCAAGGATCGCACTCATATCCGCTCGCTCAAGACCGCCAAGGAAGCATGGGATAAACTCGACAAGCTCTTCCTCGGAAATTAAAGCATCCAAAGCTATCGTTTTGATGAGGTGAATAACATGGCCGACAACTTCGTCATGAATGAAGGAGAGACCCCCGAAGAAATGTATCGGCACCTTATCGCTCTCGCCGTACAAATGCAAGATCTTGGAGCAACGTTTGTTGATGATCATTGGATCAAGCGCAAGTTCTACAACGCTCTCCTCCCTTATGAGGAAGTAAAGTTGACGGCCATCCGCCAAAACGCCTCCTTCCGTGCTATGACATCCGATGAAGTCCTTAGCGAAGTCATCGCTTTGGACATCTCCAAGAAGAATACGGAGGATCTTGTTGCTCGTGCCCACAACACCCGCAAGCCCAACCTTGCATTGAAGATGAATGTACATGAGGCTAGTGAAAGTGATGAGGATCCTATTGAGTGGGGTCCGGATGATCTCAAGACCAACTATCATGAGCACATGGCTCTCGCCGCTAAGAAATTTTGGGAGGGAAACAAGTCCCGAAGCACGAGACCAAGAAGATCACGTGATTCCCCAAGAAGCTTCTCCAAGAGCCCAAGGGAGGGGAAAAGGGGGAGAACATGCTACAATTGCGGCGACAAGAGTCATTTCATTGCGGATTGTATCTATGAGAAGAGAGAAGATAATGGTGGAAGTCTTGTCCGCAAGGAGAAGTTCAAGTCACTCTCCAAAGGATTCTCCAAGTTCTCCTCCAAGCCCGATGATGACAAGGTCTCCTCCACCAAGAAGCCAAGAGCCTTTATCATTCGTGAAGAGTACTCCTCCTATGAAGATGGGGAGCATGAGGACAAGTGCTCCAACAAGGAAGGGGAGGGAGTGGCCGTTGAGAACCTCGACACCAACAACGCCCGTTGCCTCATGGGAAAGGTATCCTCGGAGGTAGAATCCCCTTCCAAACCCACACCCATATCTAATGCTTTATCTATTGATGATGCCACTAGTCTCACCATTAAGCGTGAGATTGTGGGGTTGGATTGTTTTCTCACTAATATGCAAGGGGTTACCAAGACTCATGTTGGGGCTCTCTTGGCCCAACTTGGTGCGGCTCAAGACCTTATAGAGGAGAAGGAGAGGCTTGAAAGGGAGGCGGCAAATGAGATTGCCTCTCTCAATCAAGCACTTGAGGAAGAACAAAACTTGCGCATGTCTCTTGAAGCGAGTGTGATCACCCTTGAGGACTCTAATGATGCCATCATCTCTCAACTCACCAAGGACCGAGATCATGCTCTTGGATTGGTGGGTGAGCTCAAGAAATAGATGCTTTCTCTTGAGGAAGCCAATAAGAAGAAAGATGAGGAAGACCCCAACTCTTGTCATGACGAGCTTGTTGATCAAGTTGCTTCCTTGAAGAGGCACAACACTCTACTCTTGGAAGTCAATGCTCTTCAAGAAGAAGCCTTGGATGAGTATTACCGCTTGTGCAAGGAGAAGACATCATGTTGCAATCATGAAGAAGAAATCGCCACTCTTGAGAACGCCAAGGCCAAGCTTTTGAGTTTGAGTGGCATGCAAGAAGAGTCCTTAGTGGAATGCCTCCGTATGAGCAAAGAGAAATTCACTTGTTGTGATAATGAGGAAGAAATAGCCTCTTTGAGGAGGAGTGAAGTTAAGCTCATGGAGGTCAATTCCATGCAAGAAGAAGCTTTGAAGGAGTACTTCACTACAAGAAAAGTTCTGATAGACAACGTCTCAAAATCGTCAGCTAAGGGGTATTTTTCGTCGCCTATGGGCCTAACCCGACGATATGGGTTCTGTTGTGGAAACTGCGTCAGGCAAAGTCCAACGACGTTTTTTCGGTCCGTCGCGCTTGGGCGCCCTTCCGCCACGGAAAATCGGACCGTTGCGCAAGTGTTTCCGGGAGCCCGTTGACCGCCGACGTCATGCAACCGACACGTGGCGTACGCCGTTAACCGGCGGCTAACGGCGTTAACCGGCCGAAACCCCGTGGTAGATGGTAGGCCCACACGAGGCCTCGCCACGTCTTAAGCGGGCCGGCCAGCCGACATAGTTTGACCGGTCAACTATATAGTTGGGCTGGTCCATTAGTTACGTGGGCCGGGCTTAACCTCTAAGGTTGACTGGTCAAAACTTAAATGGGCCGGCCCATTTAACATGTGGGGTCCACCTTACAGCTCATCGGGTCGGCCCAAGAAGCAAGTGGGCGGGCCGAAACACATGTGGGTCCCACTTTCCTGTTAAAGGGCCGCCCATTTAGTGTGCGGGGTCCACCGTGTAGCAAGTGGGCCGGGCCAAAAACACAGTGGGTCCCACTTTCCAGCTTAAAGGGTCGGCCCATTTAGTATGTGGGGTCCACCATATAGCAAGTGGGCCGGCCCAAGAAGATAGTGGGCCGGCCAAAAACACGAGTGGGTCCCACTTTCCCGTTAAAGGGCCGGCCCATTTGGTGTGTGGGGTCCACCATATAGCAAGTGGGCCGGCCCAACAAGATAGTGGGCCGGCCAAAAGCACAGTGGGTCCCACCTTCCCGTTAAAAGGCCGCCCATTTAGTATGTGGGGTCCACCATATAGCAAGTGGGCCGGCCCAACAAGATAGTGGGCCGGGCCAAAAACACATGTGGGTCCCACCTTCCTGTTAAAGTGTCGGCCCATTTAGTATGTGGGGTCCACCATATAGCAAGTGGGCCCGCCCAACAAGATAGTGGGCCGGGCCAAAAACACATGTGGGTCCCACCTTCCTGTTAAAGGGCCGGCCCATTTACCATGTGGGACCACCATATAGCAAATGGGCTGGCCCAACAAGATAGTGGGCCGGCCCAATAAGCATGTGGATCCCACTATCGTGTAACCGGGCCGGCCTACTAAAGAAGTGGGCCGGCCCAAAATGAAAGTGGGTCCCACACTACCGTAAGTGGGCCGGCCCAATCCGTTGTAGTGCCCTACTTGTTTGACTAGTCAACATGCATTAAATTTCATGAGCCTAAAATCTGATATCAATGATACACACAATTACATACACAAATAAAACAAGTAGGAAAATTACAAGGCAATTCATGTGCCCAAATAAAAAAATTACATAGAATCATTGAGGACTTCTATTAGCATCATCAATAACACGTTGACATTTGGCAATCGCCTTGATTGAATCTTGTGTACTCTTTGTCAACATATCGCCTACGAATCTTAAAGCAAGCAATACCATGTCTTTTATAAAGTACAGCCTTGAGATATTTACTCGTTTGATGAAAGCAATGGTCTAGGTTGACGGCTATGAGAAGATGCATCGAAGAAATATCGAAGTTTTTGTGGGCCTCACTTCTAATGAAGATTGCTTCATCACAACCGCATTCCGATAATAATGCAAAAAGAGTTAAACGATGAACTATGCAAACATTTATTATGCAATGTAGATATAAGATAATAACAAGTTGCATAAATAAGACAATGTATGGAACTTGTACTAAGCACAAACTTACATCATAATGTTGCACAGGGTCGCTACGGATCCTTTTTGGCGACTATCTTCTAATGATGATCTGCTTCATTAAAACCGCATTCCGGTAACATTGCAAACATAGTTACAACAATTAACTATTCAAACATGTATTACGCAATGTAGAGATCGGATAACAGACATGTAGCAGAAATAAGCACAAGATAAGATAAGATGCATGTACTAAGCACATACTCGCTCGCTGCGCAGTCCTTCTCTTGCGTGCACTAGTCGTGGTCAACATGCCCGTCATTTTAGGTTCAGCCATCAAGTGAAATGCTAATCCTCCTCGCTCCATTGTCCTTAATCCGTGTTTAGATATCACATTTAAGACCAAGTCAGCTCGGTTTCAAATAACAAAAAACTTGAGCTGCCAAATGAATAAGCCAATATTTACCGGATATCGATTAAAACCAACTAGATGTTGCTTTGCATGAGATACGAATTTCGGACATTCGGATTTAGAGTAGGGTAATGCCAAGGTTTTCCACATAAAGTAAACCGGCATTAAGAATGACCAAATGTCAGGTTCAAATCACCTTCGCAGCTTTCTCCAAGACAAGCATATCAAATAGGCGTAAACATAGTAAAGCATGAATGGCATTGCTATGGCAGTGGTTCCAAGTGTTAATCTCTTGCATAAGGAACAATGCATATAGGTTATAGATAATAACGGAAGTAAACTGCCAAAATTACCAACCAAGAACTCGGATTCCAACCTTCCCTAGCGTCCCCGCTCGTTAATGTTGGATGTTCTAATAAGTGGTTCGCATGATCAATCCCTAGAAAAAATAACATTGACAAGTCAGTCTATGATAATACAAAGACCAGACATGCACGCAGCAATAACTATATAAGCTAAAGACGAGGTATAATAGAAAGCAGATTGGAAATGCACATAGCATGATTATAAAAGCAGTGTGAGAATAGAAGACACGAGAAAATAGCTAGCAGCTAGAGGTGAGCTAATGACGTGGTATAAGAACAAGCAGATTGGAAATGCCCATAGCATGACTATAAAAGCAGTGCGACAATAGCATGCAGTACAAAAACAGTTGGCAGCAAATGAATGGGTATAAGGCTATAAATATGTGGATGCACACAGGTGTCGATAGAATGAACAGGATGGTAGCGACCGGATAATGCTTTTGTACCGTACAATATTTAAACAAACTTCATGCGAAGCAACACATCAAGAAAGTTAACGGCATATGAGATCTGCAAATAACTACACAAAACATGGCTAAAGAAACACCGCGATCTAACGGGCCAGCGTACTAACCAAGCTGCGGCGGGGTGGACGGGGGCGGCAACTTGCATTCCAGCCGCGGCGAACGCGGGAGACGATGAATCGACCCTGTTTCGGCAGAAGCGGGCGTTAGTGAAGCGAGATCCGGTTGGCTGGCAAGGGATTCGGTGAAGTTGATACAGCCGCTGCGCCGAGGTAGTCGGTGGCGAGGTCGGCGGTGAAGCAGATCCGTCGGTGGCGAGGTCGGCGGTGAAGCAGATCCGTCGGTGGCGAGGTCGGCGGTGAAGCAGATCCGTCGGTGACGAGGGCGGCGGGGGAGCGGATCAGGTGGGTGGACAGCCAACACGATCAAGGCTACGCTCGTGGAGGAGTATGCCGGCGGCGAGCTGCATCTAGTACCGTAGAGAGTCGCAGCTTTGGCGTGTGAGAGTATTTTTGAGCTAATGGGGCGAATGGTTGGTGGGTGGGTGTGGGCCAGTGGGGAGGGTTCGGGATCTAGGCAAGATATTTCATTGTTACCGAATGAGCCCTCCATGGTCGGTGGGTTGTAGCTTCCGGACCAGGGTTAAAAGGGTAAAACTGGTCACGGGATTTTCGAATGGATGCGGCGGGATGATTTGGCGCGCGGCCGAAATTTTCAGCTTCAAGCTACGAGCGAACGACAAAAATAATGTTCTTCCCCGGGGAGCTCTCATTTCTTCCTCTTCTATTTCTCTCTCGAGTCTCTCCCACTCCCCCGGCTCCTCTCCCCCTTCTCTCCGGCGGCCTCGCCGGCCGGAGACGAGGCCGACTTCTCTCTCGTATATTGTACACCCTCCGAACTAAATTAATTGATTCAACTTTCCTTAGACGTGTATGTATCTAGAGTAAAAACATGTGTGGATACATCCATATTTAGATAAGCAAAGTTGAGTCAGCCTAATTTGGATCCGAGGGAGTTAGTGTTGTTGTAAGCCTAGATCCAGTGTTTCCCATGAGCAGAATGGCGCAATGGAGTCGGGGATGTCGTCATCGGCTTCGGATCTGGCCCGTGGTGAATCCGGCGGATCTTGCCGGCCAAACCCCGATCCGGTGCCACCAATGTGATGGCGCTAACGGTGAGGCTTGCTTTGGTCGATGCTTCGGATCCGGCCAATGGGGAAGTCAAGCTCGCTAAAGTTCACAAGCTCGGGGCATACGACGGCGTCATCCGTCTTTCCCGTGCACATCTTGGCCTTTCAGCCGGCCCTTCTCGCAGCCAATATGCCGTTGCCGAGGCCCTTCTTCTCCTTCGTCCCGGCGACTACCGGCGACACCGTCCCAAGTGGTGCGTCCCCGGCGACGGAGTTGCTAGAAAGGATGCGGAGCAGAGATCTGATGTGCGGTCGAGAAGGACTCGATTGATTTTCTTCTATATGTTTTGGGGTCCTTTTTGTAAAGTTGCAGGTTCTATTAGTTATTGTCTAGTACTTTTGGTCCTCTATGTAATTTTTTTGACTAGTTTCCATTGGCACTGATAAACTTGAATTTTGACAAGTTCACGAGGAAAAAAATTCCTTTGCACATATGGCCTATCATGTATAAACATTCTTGAGATTTAAACTATATGTAATGTGCCATGCACTAACCCTAAACCATATATATGTAACTAACCCTAGCTGATCAAACCCTACTTAATTAAAACAAATAACCCTAAACTATACGCATGCACTTTATGCGCAAAGGCGCGGGTGCCTCTAATAATGTGTGTGCGCACTCGATCGATGATCCCTAAACCTTATACAACCCTGAAACCCTAATCCCTAATCCCTAAACCCTAAACACCCTAAACACTAAACCCTATACCCTAAACCCTAACCCTAACCCTAAACCCTAATTAAACCCTATATATAGGCCAACGGCACTTAATTGTGCATCAAGCAAGGCCAGGGGTGCCTCGCGGTCCTCTAATTAAATTAAATGTGCCATGCATTAACCCTAAACCATATATATGTAACTAACCATAGCTAATCAACCCTACTTAATGAAAACACATAACCCTAAAGTATACTAGCTATAACCCGATCTAATAAAAAACATGCTCTATATATAGCAGCTAGCTAGCAAACCTTAGATTAACACCAATTAATATATACATGGCCTATATCGATCATGTTGTATAACATATCCCTGAGATTCATTAATAAATTATATAATTATCGTGATAAATTAATTAACTCTAATTTTGACAAGTTCTCTCGAATGAAAACACATTTGATTAAGTTGCCTCATAATATATATATATAATTAGTGTGCATGCATGTCCTACCATGCATTCGTGCATATTTTTTAATGTATATTTGAACATATTCTTGGGGATTTCAATCTCTCTCTCTCGATCATCTATATATCGTTGGTGGCCAAAAAACACACATATATATGCATGCAATTTATGCGTAAAGGCGCGGGTGCCTCTAATAATGTGTGTGCGCACTCGATCGATGATCCCTAAACCTTAAACAACCCTAAAACCTTAAATATATAATCCCTAATCCCTAAACCTAAACACCCTAAACACTAAACCCTAAACCCGGCCTAGACCCTAACCCTAACCCTAACCCTAAACCCTAGCTAACCCTAAACCCTAATTAAACCCTATGTATAGGCCAACGACACTTAATTGTGCATCGAGCAGGCCAGGGGTGCCTCTCGCGGTCCTCTAATTAAATTAAATGTGCCATGCATTAACCCTAAACCATATATATGTAACTAACCCTAGCTAATCAACCCTACTTAATTAAAACACATAACCCTAAACTATACTAGCTAGCTATAACCCGATCTAATAAAAACATGCTCTATATATTGCAGCTAGCTAGCAAACCGTAGATTAACACCAATTAAAATATACATGGCCTATATCGATCATGTTGTATAACATATCCCCGAGATTCATTAATTAATTATATAATTATCGTGATAAATTAATTAACTTGAATTTTGACAAGTTCTCTCGAATGAAAACACATTTGATTAAGTTGCCTCATAATATATATATAATTAGTGTGCATGCATGGCCTACAATGCATTCGTGCATATATTTTATTGTATATTTGAACATATTCTTGGGGATTTCAATCTCTCTCTCGATCATCTATATATCGTTGGTGGCCCAAAAAACACACATATATACGCATGCACTTTATGCGTAAAGGCGCGGGTGCCTCGATCTAATAATGTGTGTGCGCACTCAATCGATGATCCCTAAACCTTAAACAACCCTAAAACCCTAAATCCCTAATCCCTAAACCCTAAACCCTAAACACCCTAAACACTAAACCCTATACCCTAGACCCTAAACCCTAACCCTAACCCTAACCCTCTGCCCTAGCTAACCCTAAACCCTAATTAAACCCTATGTATAGGCCAACGGCACTTAATTGTGCATCGAGCAGCCCAGGGGTGCCTCGCGGTCCTCTAATTAAATTAATTAAATGCGCCATGCATTAACCCTAAACCATATATATGTAACTAACCCTAGCTAATCAACCCTACTTAATTAAAACACATAACCCTAAACTATACTAGATATAACCCGATCTAATAAAAACATGCTCTATATATAACAGATAGCTAGCAAACCGTAGATTAACACCAATTAAAATATACATGGCCTATATCGATCATGTTGTATAACATATCCCTAAGATTCATTAATTAATTATATAATTATCGTGATAAATTATTGAACTTGAATTTTCACAAGTTCTCTCGAATGAAAACACATTTGATTAAGTTGCCTCATAATATATATATAATTAGTGTGCATGCATGGCCTACAATGCATTCGTGCATATATTTTAATGTATATATGAACATATATATTCTTGGGGATTTCAATCTCGATCTTCTCTCTCGATCATCTATATCGTTGGTGGCCCAAAAACACACATATATACGCATGCACTTTATGCGTAAAGGCGCGCGCGAGTGCCTCTAATAATGTGTGTGCGCACTCGATCGATGATCCCTAAACCTTAAACAACCCCTAAAACCTTAAATCCCTAATCCCTAATAGTCCCTAATCCCTAATCCCTAAACCCTAAACACCCTAAACACTAAACCCTAAACCCTAAACCCTAACCCTAACCCTAACCCTAACCCTAACCCCAACCCTAACCCTAACCCTAACCCTAACCCTAACCCTAACCCTACCCCTAACCCTAACCCTAACCCTAAACCCTAGCTAACCCTAAACCCTAAACCCTAGACCCTAAACCCTAGACCCTAAACCCTAACCCTAACCCTAACCCTAAACCCTAGCTAACCCTAAAACCCTAATTAAACCCTATGTATAGGCCAACGACACTTAATTGTGCATCGAGCTAGGCGAGAGGGTGCCTCGTGGTCCTCTAATTAAATTAAATGTGCCATGCATTAACCCTAAACCATATATATGTAACTAACCCTAGCTAGCTAATCAACCGTACTTAATTAAAACACATAACCCTAAACTATACTAGCTAGCTATAACCCGATCTAATAAAAACATGCTCTATATGTAGCAGCTAGCTAGCAAACCATAGATTAACACCAATTAAAATATACATGGCCTATATCGATCATGTTGTATAACATATCCCGCAGATTCATTAATTAATTATATAATTATCGTGATAAATTAATTAACTTGAATTTTGACAAGTTCTCTCGAATGAAAACACATTTGATTAAGTTGCCTCATAATATATATATAATTAGTGTGCATGCATGGCCTACAATGCATTCGTGCATATATTTTATTGTATATTTGAACATATTCTTGGGGATTTCAATCTCTCTCTCGATCATCTATATATCGTTGGTGGCCCAAAAAACACACATATATACGCATGCACTTTACGCGTAAAGGCGCGGGTGCCTCGATCTAATAATGTTTGTGCGCACTCGATCGATGATCCCTAAACCTTAAACAACCCTAAAACCCTAAATCCCTAATCCCTAAACCTTAAACCCTAAACACCCTAAACACTAAACCCTATACCCTAGACCCTAAACCCTAACCCTAACCCTAACCCTCTCGCCCTAGCTAACCCTAAACCCTAATTAAACCCTATGTATAGGCCAACGACACTTAATTGTGCATCGAGCAGCCCAGGGGTGCCTCGCGGTCCTCTAATTAAATTAATTAAATGCGCCATGCATTAACCCTAAACCATATATATGTAACTAACCCTAGCTAATAAACCCTACTTAATTAAAACACATAACCCTAAACTATACTAGATATAACCCGATCTAATAAAAACATGCTCTATATATAACAACTAGCTAGCAAACCGTAGATTAACACCAATTAAAATATACATGGCCTATATCGATCATGTTGTATAACATATCCCTGAGATTCATTAATTAATTATATAATTATCGTGATAAATTAATTAACTTGAATTTTGACAAGTTCTCTCGAATGAAAACACATTTGATTAAGTTGCCTCATAATATATATATAATTAGTGTGCATGCATGGCCCACAATGCATTCATGCATATATTTTATTGTATATTTGAACATATTCTTGGGGATTTCAATCTCTCTCTCGATCATCTATATATCGTTGGTGGCCCAAAAAACACACATATATACGCATGCACTTTGTGCGTAAAGGCGCGGGTGCCTCGATCTAATAATGTGTGTGCGCACTCGATCGATGATCCCTAAACCTTAAACAACCCTAAAACCCTAAATCCCTAATCCCTAAACCTTAAACCCTAAACACCCTAAACACTAAACCCTATACCCTAGACCCTAAACCCTAACCCTAACCCTAACCCTCCTCGCCCCAGCTAACCCTAAACCCTAATTAAACCCTATGTATAGGCCAACGACACTTAATTGTGCATCGAGCAGCCAGGGGTGCCTCGCGGTCCTCTAATTAAATTAATTAAATGCGCCATGCATTAACCCTAAACCATATATATGTAACTAACCCTAGCTAATCAACCCTACTTAATTAAAACACATAACCCTAAACTATACTAGATATAACCCGATCTAATAAAAACATGCTCTATATATAATAGCTAGCTAGCAAACCGTAGATTAACACCAATTAAAATATACATGGCCTATATCGATCATATTGTATAACATATCCTTGAGATTCATTAATTAATTATATAATTATCGTGATAAATTATTTAACTTGAATTTTGACAAGTTCTCTCGAATGAAAACACATTTGATTAAGTTGCCTCATAATATATATATAATTAGTGTGCATGCATGGCCTACAATGCATTCCTGTATATATTTTAATGTATATTTGAACATATATATTCTTGGGGATTTCAATCTCGATCTCTCTCTCTCGATCATCTATATATCGTTATTGGTGGCCCAAAAAACACATATATATACGCATGCACTTTATGCGTAATTAAAGGCGCGCGCGGTGCCTCTAATAATGTGTGTGCGCACTCGATCGATGATCCCTAAACCTTAAACAACCCCTAAAACCTTAAATCCCTAATCCCTAATAATCCCTAATCCATAATCCCTAAACCCTAAACACCCTAAACACTAAACCCTAAACCCTAAACCCTAACCCTAACCCTAACCCTAACCCTAACCCTAACCCTAAACCCTAGCTAACCCTAAACCCTAAACCCTAGACCCTAAACCCTAGACCCTAAACCCTAACCCTAACCCTAACCCTAAACCCTAACTAACCCTAAAACCCTAATTAAACCCTATGTATAGGCCAACGACACTTAATTGTGCATCGAGCAAGCCAGGGGGTGCCTCGCGGTCCTCTAATTAAATTAAATGTGCCATGCGCGCATTAACCCTAAACCATATATATGTAACTAACCCTAGATAATCAATCCTACTTAATTAAAACACATAACCCTAAACTGTACTAGCTAGCTATAACCCGATCTAATAAAAACATGCTCTATATATAGCAGCTAGCTAGCTAGCAAACCGTAGATTAACACCAATTAAAATATACATGGCCTATATCAATTTTAATATATAGTTGAACATATTCTAGGGGATTTCAATCTCTCTCTCTCTCGATCATCTATATATCGTTGTTGGTGGCAAAAAACACACACATACATATATACGCATGCACTTTATGCGCAAAGGCGCGGGTGCATCTAATAATGTGTGTGCGCACTCGATCGATGATCCCTAAATAACCTTAAACAACCCTAAAACTCCCCTAAACCCTAAACACCCTAAACACTAAACCCTAGACCCTAAACACCCTAAACACTAAACCCTAAATCCTAGACCCTAAACACCGTAAACACTAAACCCTAAACCCTAAACCCTAAACACCCTAAACACTAATTAATTAAACCCTAAACCCTAGACCCTAAACACCCTAAACTAAACCCTAGACCCTAGCTAGCTAAACACCCTAAACACTAAACCCTAAACCCTAGCTAACCCTAAACCCTAATTAAACCCTATATATAGGCCAACGACACTTAATTGTGCATCAAGCAGGCCAGGGGTGCCTAGCTCGCGTCCTCTAGTTAAATTAAATGTGCCATGCATTAACCCTAAACCATATATATAACTAACCCCTAGCTAATCAAACCCTAGTTCATTAAAACACATAACCCTAAACTATACTAGCTAGCTATAACCCGATCTAATAAAAACATGCTCGATCTATATATATAGCAGCTAGCTAGCAAATTAAACCGTAGATTAACACCAATTAATATATACGACATGGCCTATATCGATCATATGTTGTATAACATATCCCCGAGATTCATTAATTAATTATATAATTATCGATGATAAATTAATTAACTTGAATTTTGACAAGTTCTCTCGAATGAAAACACATTTGATTAAGTTTCCTCATAATATATATATAATTAGTGTGCATGCATGGCCTACCATGCATGCATTAGTGCATATATTTTAATATATATTTGAACATATTCTTGGGAATTTCAATCTCTCTCTCTCGATCATCTATATATCGTTGTTGCCCAAAAAAACACACACATATACACATGCACTTTATGCGCAAAGGCGCGTGTGCCTCTAATAATGTGTGTGTGCGCACTCGATCGATGATCCATAAACCTTAAACCCTAAATAAACCCTAATCCCTAATCCCTAAACCCCTAAACACCATAAACATTAAACCCTAGACCCTAGACCCTAAACCCTAACCTCCTAACCCTAAACCCTAAACCCTAATTAAACCCTATATATAGGCCAATGACACTTAATTGTGCATCAAGCAGTGCCAGTGGTGCCTTAGCTCGCGGTCCTCTAATTAAATTAAATGTGCCATGCATGTATATATATGTGTTTAATTTGGGGATTTCAATCGCTCTCTCGTATGTAGATCTCTCTCTACCTCTCTCTCTCTCTCTCTCTCTCTCTCTCTCTCGTTAATTGGTGGCCAACAACACACACATGCACTTTGTGCGCAAAGGCATGCGCCTCTAATAATGTGTGCGCAGTCGATCAATCTAGTTTTGATTAATCATAGCACACAAATAAAGAAGTTGTATTTGAATCCACACAACCTAATCTAAAACACATAACCCCTAACATGGCCTAATTAATTAACCCCTTCTCTCTACCTAATTAGTGGAAATTGCACAAAATCAAAAGGGGTCCCTCACTAATTGTGCATATCTGCTAGATTGTGATAAACTTTTGCCCCATATATATTTGGTGGATGGTGCATCTTGGCATGTAAAACAATTAGTGTTTGCAAATGGCGTTGTCAAAATTTATGTACAAATGATTTCTTTCCATCCAAAGTGCATAAAATGGGAGTTTTAATGAAGAAAGTACAAATAAAACAGCTCAACATGCTTCCACAACCCGATTTCCACACGAAGTAGAACATATTTAAAGGATAATTCCAGAGTTTTACTATTTTTCAAGCAACTTTGCTAATTTTCCCCCACTCACATGACTTTATGTCGATTTAACGAAAATATGGCGAATTTCAACTACATGGGCGGGATAGTTTGAATTGTGCGCGCGGCAAAGGGAACCGCCTATTCCTCAACCTTGTGCACGGCAAATTACACACGCAACTCCATTAAACGCCATTTAATTATCACCCCGGCGGCCCGGCCGCATGACCCCCCACCCACCCCTACACAACTTATCCCCGTCCGTGCGAAGAGCTTCCCCTCCCCGTCCCGTCCGTGCGAAGAAGAAGCTTCCCCTCCCCGTCGTTCTTCTCGAGACGCACCGGCGGTCAAGTTGATCCACCGTAGGGCTGCTATCTCTAGCTCAATCATGTATCGGGCAAGACGGCCTAACGATTTATATTTTCTTGATGTCTGCTAAAAAATTCGTCAGCATGCTCGAACTAATTGGCACTTTATAGTTTTCCGCTCGATTTGTCATCGATCAATTTGTTCATTTGCGTGGGCATATAGAGTCGGTTCCGCACTCGATCCGTTAATTTGCTGAAATGCCATGGCAGTAGTTTTGTACACGATCTGTTTGCTAAAATGTCGATGGGCATTTTTTGTTTTGTACTCGACATGATTGCTGAAATGCATAATCATGTAGTATAGTTTTGTACTCGATTGATATACATTTCCTACTTCGCCTTAAATCAATCACCAACCACTGTATCTCATCATTAAACAGATGGACAGTAACTTGGATACTCGCATGGACACTTATGTTCCCCTTCATATATAAATGGTGTTCAACCCTTTATGGGGTTTATTAGAGCTCATGAAGGTCACAACCTGGACGTGTATTGCCCGCGCTGCACATGTATGAATGGTGAGAAGAGGCCTCACCCCGTAGTGGCAGATCATTTACACATTTTTGGGATGGACCGCACATATGTTAGGCGGGTTTAGCATGGTGAACCATATAATGATCCTTTAGCAGGAGAAGCAGATCTTGCTCACACCGTATGTGTGTCGGCATATGTAGTTAATTATTTATATTGATGCTGCCGCCGTTTCAATCAATAGTTTGCATTGCTGTGCAAGGTTCCGTACTCAAATTTAACTTGTTGCGTATGGATGGACGGGAAGGAGAGAAAAAGCGCTTGCTTCAGGAAACGGGTTTCAGCTCTGGGACATGTGCTGTGCCATATGAGAAGGTAAATATGTAAAACGGCATTTGTTCAGGTTGCATCCCTTAGATGTTTGTCTAATCGGTTGATGTACTAATTGCAGAAGCATAGAGTTGAAGAGGTCTCTCAGCTTGATGGGAGATTTGAAGATGAATCTCAGTTTGATGCACCTGTGGATGGTACTGATGACGAGCCTTTCATAGACGAAGATCCTGCACCTGAGATTATCCAGCCTACAGAAGGAGGCCGTGGACCGAGTACACAGCTTTGCGTTGAAGTGGATGCACGCCCGGAGATCATCAGGGGCGTTCGGGTAGTCTCAAGACCAGCCAGCCCTGATGCACCTGTGGATGGTACTGATGATGAGCCTCTCATAGACGAAGGTCCTGCACCTGAGATTATCCAGCCTACAGAAGGAGGCCGTGGACCGAGTACACAGCTTTGCGTTGAAGAGGATGCACACCCGGAGATCATCAGGGGCGTCCCGTAGTCTCAGGACCACCCAGCCCTGATGCAAAATGTTGAGCTACTTTATGATTCGTACTCTTATGTTCTGGTGCTGTAGTATGTTATGATTTGTACGCCTTTGGCGCTAGATTAAGCATTCGATGGATGATCGCGTTGCAAAATTCGATACCCACACAATCGGCTCATCGTATGAGTAGTAGCACAATTACTTCTACGACGATTCCCGCCGCCGCATTAGTTGGTAGCATGAAACACTTTCAGGTACTCCTCTCGATTCATATTAATTGACTCAATTCCGTCTAGATATGGATGTATCTAGATGCATTTGTTAACTAGACTAACAAACTTGAGTCGCTAATATGAATCCGTGTAAACCGCCTCGATCCTCGAGCAGCCTAGTTTATTGACTCTGGACTCCAAGCCTCTCGCGGCAAGCCATCGACGAAGCTTTGACCAGATCTTGGCCCGCAATTTTTTGTGTGTGGCGAATAGCAAAGCTTTGACCAGTTCCTCTCGGGATGCAGGCACGCCGGTGAGCTTGCACGGTTGCCATGAGCACTTTCCGGCGGAACTTCCTCTTCAGCGCCCTCAAGCCGCTGCTGCGAGACAGCACGCAGTGCCTCGAGGTGGACGGAATTCTGGATCTCAGTGGCGGGGGTCCGCATCGTCCGGGAACGATCTCCAGCGGGTTAACGAGGACATGCATGGCGGCCAGGGGATTTGTTTTTTTTTTGGTTTGAGCTTGGGATTTGGGGTTTTTTCGGATAGGGGAGGAGGAACCGAGGAAGAGGAAGGAACAGCCGCGTGCTTGGCGCGTGGCGGTGTGCTTGAATTTCGAATTTTTGTGAAATGTTTCATTTCCCCGCTACAATCGGGGGTTTCTTGACGCGCCAATGCGTCCCGCCGGGCAGCTTCAAGTGAATTTGGGGTGCCACGCTATGGGCCCTAGTTTCAGTGAGACATGTAATGACTAGTCACATCAGCAAGTTCACTGTGTAATAAAATATGTTACCCCTCCCCTTTATGTAGCACCCCTTCTCTCCCGATCGAGTGCCGATTGCCGACGGATGCAAGCCGCTAGCTCGATCCCCTCCTTTCGCCTCCACCGTCCAGGCATCCAGCTTGGAGGGGCAAGCCGCATCTAGACCAAGCGGATTAGGTAGGACTAGTAATGTTCTTTCTTTTCTCGAGATCGGTTCTTTTTTCCTCTCCTCGATATCTTGCGCATCTCTTTCCTATTCTGGGCGAAGGGGCGTCTTTCTGGTCACCCTCGAGCTGGGAGTGATTGATGGGGGTGGGGGCTACCTTTGCTTGGATTGGGGTGTTCTTCCTTTATTTGTCGACATTTGCAACCTTTGTAGTTTCTGCTGATCCTCACTGTATCTTTTGTCAGCCTTGTACAGGAAAGGTAAGACCTCGGCGCTGGGGGCAATGGAGCGTAAGGCCACCATGCATGTGGGCAGTTGGCTGAGCCTGAGCTGCGTCCCCAGCCCCGCGAAGCAGGTACTCCGTTTGCTTATCCACTCTTTACCTTTTAAGTGTCTCTCTGCATCCTCCATCTGTTCCTCGTTCGGAATATGCTTAAAGTAGCACATGTCTTCACTGTTTGTGCGTAAAGCCTCTGTGACACCATGCTCTATATTCTCCGTATCGAGTTGGTACCTCCAGAGTTCCGTGCCGAGGCTATGGGGAACGAGAATAGCGCCCCACCCGCTGCAGGAGCATGGCCCGATCTGCAAGCACAAGAAGCGAAATGCCATCGCCGAGCCGGGCGGGGACCGCCTGGGGTAATTTTTTTAACCAACTTACCATGATGTAGTCCGAATCCGATACTCCCTCGCATCCAAATTAATTGACTCAACTATCCGTAGATACGGATGTATCTAGATGTGTTTTAGCTCTAGATACTATCGCCTCCATCCCAAAGCTTTGGGCTTATATTATTTTTAGAAAGTCAAACTATACCATGTTTGACTAAGCTTTTACCAAAAATCGGTAACATGCAAAATACAAAATTAATATCATTAAATAGATAATAAAATATATTTTCCTACGGTATCTACACAGTATTATATTTGTTGATAGAATGTTCTAAAATTTTGGTCAAACTTTGCTTGTTTTGATTTCTCAAAAATAAATAAGGCTTAAGCTTTTGGATGGTGGTAGTACATTCATATCTAGACAAAGCTGAGTTAACTAGTTTTTTGTCCTGTCCATAGCTAGTGTTCACGCTGCAAAAGGCTAAGAGCATCCACTATATGCATCAGTCTATCTCATACGGTAATTCAATATCACCGCCGAGGTCCGCCTTTTGTTTTGCTATTCATATGCAGATCGAAACTTTAGGGCCTTTACTCAAAAGGAAGATCAAAACTGCGGCCGATCAGAGCTGCCAGTATGTTGATGCCGCCCCATCTTCTAAATGCCTCTACAAGCACAAGGCCACGCGCCAGCTGGGTGGTGATCTTTTAATGAATATGGTATATTTTCTTAATCCACAAAACATGCCTTGATTTTTCTCTGTTTATTGTCGGTTTTTTCTATGCTTGCCAAAAGTTTACAACAACAACAACAACAACCAAGCCTTTCGAGTCCCAAACAAGTTGGGGTAGGCTAGAGTTGAAACCCATAAGATCTCGAAGCCAAAAGTTTAGAAACACCAAATTCGTTTGCTTACAATCATCATACAAGTAATGTTCATCTACTCCAGTTCCCCTAACCCAACAAAAAATGATGTTAATTACGATTTTTAGATTAAAAGAGCACCATTAGGCGCCGTTAATTACGACTTTGAGATTAAAATGTCATTTGCAATTGTTAATTACAATTTTGAGACAAATGGTTAGTTTAACCTCGATCTCTTCCGCTCTCCATTTATCCCAACCGAACAAAAATTTAACCATTCCATTCCTCTGAAATGGAACCATTCCATTCCATTCCACGCTCGTTTCGTAACCGAACACACCCTTGCATTGTTGTGAACTCGTTGTCCATACACGGCCATACCCTTCCACTTACATCCAAGCACTATATGCATCGACCTGTCTCGCAGTCATTCAATATCACCGCCGAGATCCGTTCCCATTCTTATGCAGAGCTGAAACTCGCTGCGCCTTTACTCAAGTGGATGCAAAATGAGGCTAATGAGGCTGCTGTGAGGACGATGGTGCCGGCACCATCTTCCGAAAACCTCTACAAGCACGAGGCCATGGGCCAGCTGGGTGGTGACCTTTTAATGAATCTCGGTATATTTTCTTAATCCACATACATGATTTCATTATTATCTCGTTTAATTATCGTTGGCTTTGTCTAATGCTTACCAAAAGTTCGAAACACCGCGTTTGCTTACAATCATCATACACTAATTTTTCACTTTTCAGTCTGTCTCATCCAATATATAAACTGTTGATTTCCATTGGCTTCTTTTGTAATCATTTGCATTGTTGTCAACTGTTCTCTGTGCACAACCCTATTCTTCCACTTACACCCGCACTATTTGCATCGGTCTATCTCATAGATTTATTAAATATCAATGATGAGTTCTGTTGCTATTCATATGCAGGATGAAACTTCTGTGCCTCTACTCAAATGGATAAAAAATGATCCTGATGAGGCTGCTGTGAAGACGATGGTGCCGCCACCATCTTCCGAAAACCTCCTCAAGCACAAGGCCACGGGCCAGCCTGGGTGGTACCCTTTTCGATAAGCGTGTATATTTTCTTAATCCTCATACATGATTTGATTTTTGTCCGTTTATTGCCGGCTTTGTCTAATGCTTACCAATAGTTCGTAAACACACACACCTATTCTTACACTTACATCCAGCACTATATGCATCGTTGTCTCATAGATTCATTTTATATATCACCGCTGATGTCCGTTGCTCTTCAATTTTCATATGCGGATCGAAACCGCTAACCCTTCATTGGTCAAAAGGATTGCAACTCGCCGCCGATGAGGCATCCGCAGAGGCTGCCACCAAGTTACCGTCAGCCCCACCTTCTAGATGCTTATATAAGCTCAAGTCCAAGGACCAGCCGGCCGTAACCATCCAAGGGTTCGGGTATATTTTCTTAAGCCACATATACATGCCATGATTTATGTCTGATATTATCACCAGCTCTGTCTAATGCTTTTTGGAATTCGGAAACACCAAATTAGCATGCTTATATTCATCATACACTAATTTTTCACTGTTCAGTTTGTAACATAGTGTTATGCACTCGCTTGTCAACATTTGCATTGCTCTGAACTATGCACTTTACACAACCTAATTCTTCCACTTACATTCAGCGCTACGCACCCGTAGTACCTCCCATGTTTCCTTCACCATCCCGATGCCGAGCTTGCGGGAATATGGCGGGCCCATGTACATACCCCGCATATAACACCTCCTATGGCTCTATCTACCTTTCTAGTAGCTCCTTCACAGAGTTACAGGTATGTATTCTCAGTGGTTTAGCATGAATTGGCATATAGTAAAGTCTTGTTTTTAGTCTTCCTGCTTCTTACATTTGTATCAATTTTCACATGCAGACTGTACCTTGTGAACTTCGTCCTATGATTAACCATATGTGTCCGCATGAAGGGTCTTTCACTATGCATGGCAATGGAAAATTGATGAACACCTACACGGTCTATGAGGTGTATGTCTACAAGACGCAGGCCATCACATATTTGTATGGACATGATTGGAGAAAGTTTGCTTTGACTACGGTCTGAAGAAGGGCGACGAGCTGAGGATCGAAACTCAAACGAGCGGATATACGTAATCGCTTACGTAGTTGGAGACACTTCCAAATATATAATATGTAACTTTTTTCTACTCATATCTTTTGATAACTCGTTCGAGCAGCTTGTTCTAAACCATTCCCTCTGTTCTAGCTTGCTGGGTTTAACATGATCAAAGCTGCAGATCCCCTGATGGAACATGAGCGGATGTCACAAAGGGCAACCACACCAAGCACCGCACCGGCTTCCCACTCTCCCGCATCAGCACCGGTTCCCGTACCAGCTCCGTTTCCTGCATCTACCCAGCAGTCCCCTACATCAGCATTGGTTCCCGTAGAGGCCCCATATACTACACCTGCCCAGCAGGCTCCCGCATCGAGACCGGTTCCTCTAGCCGCACCGTTTATCGCACCTCGCCCAACAGCCTCCTCCATCAGCACCGGCTCCTCTAGAGGCACCGTTCATCGCACCCGCCCAGCAGTCTCCTCGCATCAGCACCAGCTCGTGTACCAGCCCGGGCTCCCGCACCTGCCCCAGCCGCATCACCGAGGTCTCAGCTCATTGCCGTGGCCACCCGTGTGGTGACCAGGACGCATCCGAAGGCTATGTTCGTGAGTATATGACAGACATAACTGCTCTTATCTTGATGTCTTCTCTCGCTCAAAGTCTCACATGGTTCAAGTGCATTGGTGCCATTGACTAATTTTTGGTGGTATCTCTTGCTTTGAATCAGAAATTGCCTAAAAGTATCGCCAAGGATCTCAATGCTGGCCGAAGGGGCAAGATTTCCTCGTCATGGAGAGTGAAGGTCTCACCGTGGAGGGACGGTACTCCGTCGGTCCCACAGGATGGCCGCTTGGTCGTTACTTCCGTGTGGAAAAGTTCATTGACGGTGCCAAACTTCGCATTGGATCAAAGTTGAAGGTCAAGATCTTTCGATGCCGCCGTGACATGCTGGTCATAAAGTTCGCGGTTGTCTAGTTCTGTTGCCCCATGAGCCCTTAGCAAATGCATTTGTAGTTATACTTATATAAGGTTAACTTATCTCGAACCGCTAATTAATTGTATGGGTGGTAAAACTCGGCAAGCTTTTGCTCTTAGCAAGTATGTATGTATGATCAGCTATTATGATAACTAATGTTTGTGTTCATCTTAATTTGCATTTCCGTTTTAGAAAAAAACTTAATTTCTATTTTGGCTGACCTGTTAGAGAACTATCATATTGAACCCACAACATGATTCAAATAGATTCATTACACCGAGCCACATGTCTTGACCTTGCTATACACTACTTCCATTAATCAGTGCAAGAAGGCTTACCTGAGCTGCCCGAACCATGGCAGATTCGAATCCACCTTATCTATCTAGAAATACAACCTTTGCGTAAAGAGGATTTGCAGTATGGGGAGGCTGACATTGGGGACCCATGAGCCACAGCCGTCGTCAACGTTTTAAAGGTGGCAGTGAGATCGAAAGAAAAAATAAGCCAAAAATCAGTTGGTAAACAAATTCAAGAAAAGAAACATTTACCTTTTCGAGAGGATGACATGCGGGACCCATGAGGCAGCAAGCATCCTCAACTATTTCAAGGCGGCAGGGGATCAAAAGAAAAAAAGGAAATAGCCGTGAAATTAATTAGGGTCAAAAATAAATCCATCAAAGGAAACTTTTATTGTTCATAGAGGATGACATGTGGGACCGACTTGCCAGCTGCGTCGTCATCATTTCAAAGGGGGCAGGGGATCAAAAGAAAAAGGCAAATAGCCAGAAATTAGGGGAAAAAATAAATCCAACAAAGGAAACTTTTATTGTTCATAGAGGATGACATGCGGGACCCATGAGCCAGCAGCTTCCTCAACGTTTCAAAGTCGGCATGAGATTGAAAGAAAAAGGCAAGTGACATAATATCGAGAGCCAAAAATAATCCAAGAAAAGAAACTTTATTGTACATAGAGGATGACATGCGGGTCCCATTTTATAGCAGCGGTCTCAACGCTTCCAAGGCGGCACGAGACCGAAAGAAAAATGAAGTAGCCAGAAATCAGGGTGTGAAAAAAAATCCAAGAAAAGAAAGATTTCAATTGGGCTATATCTGGACATCTGGGCCTTCGAACTATCCTGCTGGGCCTTTTGACTCGTACAATTTCAGCCCACTCCAAAACAGGAAAGGTCGAATTTTTCTCAAAAAAAAACAGGAAAGTCCTATGCTTCGCAAAAACCAAAAACAAGGAGATTCAACATATAAGTTTGTTTATGTAGATATAAAGATTTAATTTATCCGTTTGCAATAGCTCAGAGCGAAATACAACGTTTATTGTCTGCAAAATAAAATATCACATGTTTCTTGTACGGGGAGGCCGACATCGGGGACCCATGAGCCAGCGAGCGTCGTCAACGTTTCAAAGGCGGCAGGGGATCGAAAATAAAAAAAAAGCCAAAATCAGTTGGTAAAAAAATACAAGAAAAGAAAACATTTATCGTTCTGAGAGGATGATATGCGGGACCCATGAGGCAGCAGCATCCTCAACGTTTCAAAGTCGGCATGAGATCGGAAGAAAAAGCCAAGTGACATAATATCAGGAGCCAAAAATAATCCAAGAAAAGAAACTTTATTGTACATAGAGGATGACATGCGGGTCCCATTTTGTAGCAGCGGTCTCAACGTTTCCAAGGCGGCACGAGACCAAAAGAAAAATGAGGCAGCAGCATTCTCAACAATTCCAAGGCGGCAGGGATCAAAAGAAAAAAAAGGAAATAGCCGAGAAATTAATCGGGGGTCAAAAATAAATCCACCGAAGGAAACTTTTATTGTTCATAGAGGATGACATGTGGGACCGACCCGCCAACAGCGTCCTCATCGTTTCAAAGGGGGCAGGGGATCAAAAGAAAAAGGCAAATAGCCAGAAATTAGGGGTCAAAAATAACTCCAAGAAAGGAAACTTTTATTGTTCGTAGAGGATGACATGCGGGACCCATGAGCCAGCAGCTTACTAAACGTTTCAAAGGTAGCATGAGATCGAAAGAAAAAGGCAAGTGACCAAATATCAGGAGCCAAAAATAATCCAAGATTTATTGTACATAGAGGATGACATGTGGGTCCCATTTTGCAGCCACGGTCTCAATGTTTGTAATGCGGCTTGAGATCAAAAGAAAAAGAAAGTAGCTAGTAATTAGGGGGTGAAAAAAATCCAAGAAAAGAAAGTTGATGGACATAGAGGATGACATGCGGGTCCCTTGAGCCAACAGCTTACTCAACGTTTCAAAGGGGCTAGGGGATCAAAAGAAAAAAGGCAAGCCAAAAATCAGAGGGTGAAAAAAAATCCATCAAAGGAAACTTTTATAGCACATAGAGGATGACATGCGGGTCCCATGAGCCAGCAGGTCTCTCAACGTTTCAAACGTGGCATGAGATCGAAAGAAAAAGGCAAGTGAAAAAATATCGGGAGCCAAAAATAATTCAAGAAAAGAAAGTTTTATAGTACATAGAGGATGACATGCGGGTCCCATTTAGCAGCAGCGGTATCACCGTTTGAGAGGCGGCAGGGGATCGAAAGAAAAAGGCAAGTGAAAAAATATGAGCAGCCAAAAATAATTCAAGAAAAGAAAGTTTTATAGTACATAGAGGATGACATGCGGGTCCCATTTAGCAGCAGCGGTATCACCGTTTGAGAGGCGGCAAGGGATCAAAAGAAAAAGAAATTTCCAAAAATCAGAGGGTGAAAAAAAACCAAGAAAATGAACTTTTATAGTACATAGAGGATGACATGCGGGTCCCATCAGCCTGCAGGTTCCTCAACGTTTCAAACGTGGCATGAGATCGAAAGAAAAAGGTAAGTGACCAAATATGAGGTGCCAAAAATAATTCAAGAAAAGAAAGTTGTATAGTACATAGAGGATGACATGCGGGTCCCAGTTAGCAGCAGCGGTATCACCGTTTGAGAGGCGGCAGGGGATCGAAAGAAAAAGGCAAGTGACCAAATTTGAGGTGCCAAAAAAACTCCAAGAAAAGAAAGTTTTATAGTACATAGAGGATGACATGCGGGTCCCATTTAGCAGCAGCGGTATCACCGTTTGAGAGGCGGCGGGGATCGAAAGAAAAAGGTAAGTGACCAAATATGAGGTGCCAAAAATAATTCAAGAAAAGAAAGTTTTATAGTGCATAGAGGATGACATGCGGGTCCCGAGTTAGCGGCAGCGGTATCACCGTTTGAGAGGCGGCAGGGGATCGAAAGAAAAAGGCAAGTGACCAAATTTGAGGTGCCAAAAAAAACTCCAAGAAAAGAAAGTTGATTGCACATAGAGGATGACATGCGGGTCCCATTTAGCAGCAGCGGTCTCAATGTTTCCAAGGCGGCAAGGGATCAAAGGAAAAAGGAAGTAGCCGGAAATCGGGGGTCAAAAAAATCCAAGAATAGAAAGAATTTTGGTTCATAGAGGATGACATGCGGGACCCATGATCCTGCATCGTAAACGGCTCGATCGGAGAACGTTGAACGAGATGGCGCGACCGAGAAAAAAAACAATGCCAGAGAGGCTGCCATCTGGGCCCTACATCCCTCGGCGGTGCGGATTTGCGTTGACTCGGCCGGCGAACCCGAGATTTCGAGATGCACCACGTCCCGGGCCACCATACGCGACGTTTTGGCCGCTTTCGTCGGGCTAGGTGGCCTCAAAAACGAGAAAAAAAAAATTTTGACATGCACCACGGAGGGACCAAAAATCGTCGGCCATGGTACACCAGCAACCACGGCGCGACTTCAACTTCGTCGGCCATGGCAACTTTTCTTGTAGTGCTTTCCGTTGAGCAAGGACCGTGCGTGTTGCAAGCATGAAGAAGACATGGCCAAGATAGAGAGTGACAAGCAACTTCTTAAGAAGATGAACTCTCTCCAAGAAGAAGCTTTGATGGAACATTTCCGGGTGAACAAGGCAAAGGAAGTTCAAGTGTTTGATATCACTCATCCCCAACCGGAGCATGAAGATGAAATAAACCGCTTGAAGGCCAAGATTGATAGACTCCAAATCCAAGCTAAATACTTGGAGGGAGTCATTGAGGCCAAAGATGGAGTCAATGAGGGCTATTGCAATGAGGAAGTAGCGGCTTACAAGCCGAAGAGAAAGAGAAGAAGGAGGACCAAGAAGAAGAACAACAAGGAGAATATGAGGATCAATCATGAGGAAGGACATCCTCACTCAAGGAGGGGTGGAATTCCCGACGCCACCACACCGGGCTTCGCCGGCTCTAACAATCCTTCTCATGTTCTTTTCGTTGATTACTATGGACATATTCGTGCTCGCTTTATTGGTCCTCTAGAGGACAATGTTGATTGGACTATTTGGGTTCCCAAACCCCTTGTTACTAACATGATAGGACCCATTGAAAAATGGGTACCTAAATCCAAGACTTGATTCCTTGTAGGACTATGCTTCCGGTGGCGCTAAATGGGTGGTTGATAGTGGAGCCACAAGTCATATGACCGGAAGCAAGGATATTATTGTCGACCTCGAGCCATCTCACTCTACCGTTTCATATGGCGACAACACGTGCTCTAAGGTATTGGGTCTTGGCAAGGTGGTGGTAACACCCGACATTTCACTTGTGAATGTCCTCCTTGTCGAGACCCTTGGTTACAATTTACTCTCCGTTCATCAAATTGCTCGTATGGGTCTATGTACTTTTTTCGATGAACATATGGTGGTCCTCTTGTGGAGCAAGACACTACGTGTAGCCTTTGTTGGATATGTAGAGAACGGGTTGTATGTTGTTGATTTCTCCGGAAAAACAACATCCTCCGCTCTTTGCCTATTCGCTAAAGGTGACAAGGGTTGGTTATGGCATCGCCGACTAGCCCATGTCAACGTGAGGACTTTGCAAAGTCTCCACAAGGGTGGCCACATTCTCGGACTAAAAGAGGATGTTTCCTTTTGCAAAGATCGTGTGTGTAGGGCTTGCGTACAAGGAAAAATGCATGGAGCTCCTCACAAGGCCAAGACAATCATCTCTACCACAAGATGCTTGGAGCTCCTACATGTTGATCTCTTCGGTCCACCGTCTCATGAAAGTCTTGGAGGGAAGAAGTATTGCCTCGTCATTGTTGATGACTATTCACGCTATTGTTGGGTATTCTTCTTCAAGTACAAGAGTGAGACTCAACGGACCATGATGGAGTTTGCCAACCAAGTTCAACGCAAGTACAACGCCACGATTCTCGCAATAAGGAGCGACAATGGAACGGAGTTCAAGAACTACACCTTGGATGACTTCCTCGACGAAGAAGGAATCCAACATCAATACTCCTCGCCATATACTCCCCAACAAAACGGGGTTACCGAAAGGAAGAATCGAACGTTGATTGAAGCCGCCCGAACAATGATGATGGAGTACAAGTCAAACTACAACTTTTGGGCGGAAGCTATTTCTACCGCGTGCCATGCTACTAATCGCCTATACTTTCGCAAGGGTCTAGAGAAGACACCATATGAGATTCTCACCGGAAACAAGCCCAATGTGTCATACTTCAAGGTCTTCGGATGCAAATGCTATGTGCTTGTCAAGGACACAAGACTCTCCAAGTTTGATTCAAGAGCTCAAGAAGGAATTTTCGTTAGTTATGCTACGGATTCTCACGCCTATAGAGTCTTCAATAAGTCAAATGGGTGAGTTGTAGAATCTTGTGACGTGACATTCGATGAAGATGATAGATCTTTGGAGGAGCGAAGTGCTTCTTGTGAGAAAGGAGATGCAATTCCCTCTGTTACCTTAGGAAGGATGGGTGTTGGCACTCGCCGAACTCAAATGCTACCTTCTATGAGTACCGGGGAGGGACCAAGTTCCACCCAAGTGGAGCCATCTACACCACAAGGCCAAGCTTCTTCCATTGATTATACAAGTGCAACCCAACCTCTACAACAACCTCATGATCAACTTCAACAACAAACTCAACAATCAAGTGCAAGCCTACCTCAACCAACTCAAGAACAACATCAACAACTACCGCAAGCTCATCTACCACAACAATCAACATCAAGTGAACCATGTCAAGCTTCAAGTTCTTCACCGAATGGCTCGGGATCAATCTCCATGGAAACTCCCATTCCAAATACCCCCGAGTCATCCGGCTCTCATGATGATGATGATGATGATGCCCCACACAACGACAATGAAGGTCAAGGCGAGGATCTAAGCCATGATGAAGTGTAACATCCCAAATTTTAAAACAAAGAGAAAATGAATTTCCCTTTTTCCAAAAATGAGAACCAACAAAAACTTTTCTGAATGAGGTACTATGCATAATACTTGTGCTTGATAATTGTGTTATTACCATGATGCTTATGTGAACTACATTGAAATATTCCAAAACTCTAAACCTCACCCCTCTTGTCACCATCCAATATAAAATAAATAAAAGAATTTAAATTAAAAAGAAAAAGCTTATGTAAGCCTATGGCTATAATTACGAATAATCAACCATACTATGTTCTAATCTTATTAGAAGGTTTGCAACACCTCCACAAAACTAATCTAGGGTTTATCAACCAAAATCCCATGTGAAACCAAAATAAAATAAAATTTGCATAGAGGCATATGTGGCACATAGCCATTTTATCAAATCTTAACCTATGCCATTATAATTGGCCCAAATAGCTTTAAACCATTACTCAACTTAATCTAACATTCCATGAACTCAAAACCAAGACCTAGGGTCAAAGAAAAAGAAAAGGGAATGCAAATATGAAATGCACATATGTGCATATGGCCATTTTTGCAAATCATTAACCTAGACCACTTTGGCTTGCACCATTGTTTGTAAATGGTTACTAAACACTTATTAACACTTTTGGAATCAAAGAAACTCAAATCAAATCAAATTTGAAATCAAAATGAGCCCACATGCACTAATGGTCAAAATTGACAATTTTAATAACATACCCACTTTGAGCCCTTGTATTAAGAGATTGTTAAACCAAACCCTAACAACTCTTTGCATCTCATCCAAGACCTCATCAAGATGAACAACTTTGGTGTTGGCCACTTTGACCAGATCTTTGACCATTGCTCAAAATAGTCAACCCAAGATGCTACCTTGAAAAAAATTCTAGATTCCCCCAAAACTTTGGAATTTTCACACACCATCCCCAAATCCCAAACCAATGCCACCCATTGCTGCCAAACTTTATTTAGAACTCATCCATGAAGAAACCTAGCAAGATTTACCCACACATGAGGTTTTTACCTAAGAATCCAATAGTTACTATGAGGTACACCAACTCTCAACCACTATTCCTACCTCACTCTCTCTCTCTCTCTCTTTGAGCTCATCCATAGTACCACTAGTACCACACAACCACTCTCATGACATCACTTAGCTTTGACATCATCACCATGAACCAAGACAAATCAAGGACATGGCCTATGTCACACACACTTTTGCATAAGTCAAATGTGCCAACCCTACTTCTCTCTCCCCATGCCCACCATGTCTAGGAGATGTCTCTCACTCCTCTGAACACCACCCTACCCAAAGTTGACCCAAGCAAACACTTGCACACCTCAAAGCCACACCATGCCACTCACATAATATCGCATCATAATATCATATGCCATTGCAAATTCTTTTGTTGTCATCAAACACCAAAAAGGGGGAGATTGAAAGAGCAAAGTCTAAATCCCGGGTTTTGTGTGTTTGATGACAACACTTGAACAATCTCACCGTGTGCAAAGAGTGTCTTTGATAGATTTGCAAGTGCACGGTGACCTCGCTGGACACGTCAAGATCGGAGGACTGAAGCGTAGCTTATAGGTTTTCTGGTTTTGTGTGTGTATCGCGAGGTGACATGGTCGGAGAGGAAAAGAGGAGAAAGCGGTTTTTGCCAGGCCGGTACTACCGGTACCAGTAGCGGTAGTACCGCAACCCCTACTGGTACCGCCCATCAGTACCGCTCTGGAGACTTGCCAGAGAAAAAGATCCACAGATCAAGGTTCAGTACCCTTGCGGTACCTTGAGCGGTAGTACCGCTTGAGAGCGGTAGTACCGCCTTGGTACCGCTTGAGTACCGTAACTAAAATTACGGCAGTATCGCTCTGGTACCGCTTTGATACCGCTTGGTATCCAGTAAGCTCTGGAGGCCATTGCGGTACCTCAAGCGGTACCGCGAGCTGTAGTACGCTATGTGTCCACGTGGACAAGATCTGGGGGATTTCGAATCCAGAGCGGTAGTACCGCTTAGGCAAAAGTCGCAGATAACGGTTGGATTTCGGGGGGCCTATTTAAAGGGCCCTTCTTCCCCAACACGATTTTATCTCTTATCTCTCTCTCCTCCATTGTTGCTGAGCTTAAACCTTGAGGATCTCCCCAACCATCCAACCAATCTTGCCCAAATTTTGAGGAGTGGTGGAGGAGACCCCGATCTATAGTTCTACCAAGAGAGATTTCACCAATTCGTGCTAGTCCTTAGTGGATCTTGGAGATAGGGTTCCTATGGTGGGATCTTGGAAGAAGTGCTCCTATGGAGGCTAGCTTGGAGTTGTGCTAGCCCCATAGGGTGTTGGGAGCCTCCTAGTGTTGTGGAGCTCGCCCCAACCTTGTGAAGGAACCACCGCCTCGACCGGTGCCTTAGTGGAGAAAAGGGAGCCCCTTTGTGGAGCTCTCTTGAGGAAGAAGGTGAGGCCTTCCTTCGTGGTGTGGCCGTCTAGTCTCTTGTGTGAGACAAGCACCTCCTCAACGCAGATGTACTACCTCTTGTGGGAGGAACTGCGGGAAACAAATCCTCGCCTCGACTCCGCGCCCTCCGGTTGTCCCGCTCCTTACTCTTACTATCATGCTTGTTCCTTTACTTGTTGCACTTGCCTATGATCACACTAGGATCATCTCCATCACTAAAGCAATCACCTTTACCTTCCGCTTCGCTAAAAATTGAAAAAGAGATAAAAATTGTGTAGCGCCCATTCACCCCCCTCTTGTTCGCTACGATCCATTCAGACACATTGGAGACCGGCTTGCTAGACGGAGTAGAAAACTGTGCGGGGAGCGATGACGATGTCGGCGCCGTAGATGGGGGCGCCCTAGGCGTGTAGCGCCCAGCTCCCGTAGCACGACTTTTGATTTGCGCTGCCTCAGCCAACTGTGCTTCAGCTTCTCTTGCATGATGTAGCAACTCATTCATAGTGGTTTAACTATGATAACGAACAATGCCTTTGATATCATATTTCAAACCATGAAGAAAACGCTGCATTGTCATCTGAAGTGACTCACGGACACGGCCACGCTCCATAAGCATCTCCATCTCCATGAAATATGCATTAACAGTCTTCACACCTTGTCTCAATAGGGTCAACTTATCATATATTGTACGCAAATAATTAGTGGGAACGAAATGAGATTGCATTGCCGCCTTCATAGCACGCCATGTGATAATAGGCAGCTCACCATCCTCTTCGCGAGCACGAACAAGTCCATCCCACCAACGCAATGCATAGCCATCAAATTCGGAAGAAGCAAGCTTGATCTTCCTATCTTCAGTATAGTTATGTAAGCGCCATAACTTCTCAATATTTAGCTCCCAAGTGAGGTATTCTTCAACATCAGCGCCTCCTTCAAACTTGGGTATAGAGAACTTGGGCTTACCTAATCCGTCTTCTTCATCAAGCCCACGGCCACGGCGTCCGAGTTCAACATAGCCACGAGCACGGTTACCACGTCCAGCACCATGACCAACACCAGGTGCTTCATCCTGAAGATCAGGGTCTTCTGCTTCTTCTTGTTGCTGTTGTTGTTGTGTAAGATTGTCAACAACCAGTTGTAAAACTTGAAGACTGCGTTGGATATCCGTCATTTGATCTTTCATTGTAGTGACGGTCTCATTAGTAGCATCCAGCTTCTGGGAGATCCCTTGGACCGTCCCCCTAAGCTCATCACCCTGAGTGCGGAATTCACGTCGCATCTCATTACGAAGAGCCTCATGCTCCCTCCATGTCATCACATCAGCGGCATCCTTGTTTTTCTGGTTAACAATTTTCTCATCACTAGAAGACATGGTTAGTAGGTTAGTGCACTAAAACAAATATATGTGGTGGTACTCTCACAACTCACTCAAAACTGAGAAGAAAAGGAAATCTTACCGCTCCAAAGTGAATTAGTGTTACTTACCACTTGTAGGAACAACTAGTGCACGGATGTAGCGAAGCGAATATGAAGGGTATAAGAACAAATCACACGGCAAAGCAGGATATATGTGGGGCTGTAGGTAGGCTACCTATTTGCACCAATAACAAGCTCTAGCGCTGACCGTAGACAACCAATGATACTCACACAAGGCGATAAAGGTGGCAATGCAACTATATGGATGAAAGGTTGCAATGCACTCGAGAGACGCTAGCAAAGCTCAACGGGGCATGCAGATTGCTCAACTATGGGTGCAGTTAAAGAAAACGTAGGCCTTCACTTGATTCTACTAGCACTTCACTTTTTCTTTTTGGAATTTTCTTTTTATCACACGCAGCTATGTAGCTCTTTTTTGCTTCTTTTCATTTTTTTCTTGATTTTATGACTCAAATCCTTGATAACACGGCCAACAGATAATGCAAAGCACCAAAACCCAAATGAGCAGCCTATCAAGCGGTAAAACTAGTCTCTTCTGGAGAAGTTCCTAGTCACGTATATCGAAAGGCTGTGGCTATGGTTTGGACAAACACACTGTATGCTATGTGGACTCGGAGGAATAAAAACTGACTCTGGATGAAAGCGGAAACACAAACCCTAACAATACTAGATGAAAGAAAAAGATACGCAAAAACAACTACGAAAAACAACTAAAACTCGAAATTAGTGCAATCTAAGGCTATGGCAAACCCTAATCCTAATATTTTTGGCTCTGATACCAAGATGATAAGGAGTTGCCCGAT
Organism: Lolium rigidum; assembly: GCF_022539505.1. Classification (NCBI taxonomy): domain Eukaryota; kingdom Viridiplantae; phylum Streptophyta; class Magnoliopsida; order Poales; family Poaceae; genus Lolium; species Lolium rigidum. The sequence continues at coordinate 209,365,203 of NC_061514.1, forward strand.
CTTCTCAGTAAGCAACGATGGTGATGATGATCACGGGATGAACACAGCAGAGATAACTTGATGAAGTCGATGATAACTTGTATGACGCAACGAGATCTCTCGATTGGTCCGTGTCACAAATGCAACAGCTCTCAACCCTGCAAGATATCCGCAACTCCACACACTAGCGCACGTAGCCACCGACCACGAAGCGGTAAGTTGCAACCGTCTAATTCCCAATGGAACAGCAGATCACACAAGACTTTCAGGGGTTCAACACCAAATCTATGCAATATGGTGTAGAAATTCAATAGAGCTGCAAAGCAATCAACTATGAACTACGGTTTATATTAAACGTGGTCTAAACCTAATTTGGGGGTGTCCTGAGCACTTATATAGGGGTTCAGGACGACCTCAGGTCGAAAAGATACAAAAATAACCGACCCAGAATAGATCTGGTCGAGATAGACTCGGCCGGCCTGGGGGCCGGTCGACCGGGCCTGGGGCCGGGTCAGGCCGGTTGAAACCGGACTTAGCGCCGGCTGGAAACTGGCTAAGCTTCCAGGCTTACTGGATGTGCCCCGGCTGGCACAAGCGTGGCGCCTGGTTTGGACCGGGCTGATCCGGCGTGGGAGCCGGTCGGACCAGGGCTGGGACCGGGTGGTCCGGCGGCACGGCCGGTCTGACCGGGCCTGGCGCCGGCCTGAACTGCATCTCCTCCTCTCGCGCATGCCTCCCGCTCCTCCCTCGCGCGTCCGTGGGTTGTCTTCATGTCCAGCTCCATGTCCAGCTTCACATCCATCTTCTTGTCCAGCCGCTCCTCTCCTCGTGCGATGCTTGTTTCCTCTTCATACCTGATCATACATAAGTAATATGACTTAGGCAGTATAAAGTTCTCATCGATCAAAGTATCACATAGGAACAAGTTCACCTGTTGCTTAAGTAGCTTCGCACAAGCTCGTGTCATTGGTCCAATCCTGACTTCATTGGACTTGAGCTTCAAAGCAGCATCGTATTCATCTTGTAATGACGGAGGTAGTGGTGTAGTAGCAGGGATTTCCTTATCAGTTCGAAAGTCTCCTCATCCCAATTTCTTAAATAAAACTTGATCGGTGAACAGGGAATATGTCAATTGGTGCAAGTGACTATCGGCTAGCAGGTCTCGTGCCATGTCTATGGTATGAGTCTGCAGGGGTAGGTCGCCCAAACCAAGTTGGTCATATGAAATAGGAAGGCTCACTGACGTCTATCGGTGGTGTCTAGGTTCATTGATGTCTATCAATGGTACCGCTTAATTAGTATGAAAGAAAATGATTTGTCAAATGATATGATAAAATTGGCTTTATGCAATTATGCCTGAGCCCTACCAGCCAAATGATCATGTATGTGTTAGGTCACCATTTCACTCCACCATAGTGTCATCTTGCCAATACAATTCCAAATGTATTGACCTTCGGGCTGTAACGTTTTATGTTGCAGGTTACTTCTCTAGTTGAAGATTAAAGGTTTAGATTCACGAGTCTTTGCCCAACATGTCTTCCTGTGGCTTCATGAAGGAAGAGGGCTCCATGCTTGAAAATTTCCTTGCTACTTTAAACTCTGAATTTGTGCTAGCCTGAGAGCTATGCAACTTGTATCGAACCATTTTTTGCGCTGGATCTTACGTTGTAATGAAGACCTTTGCTACGTGCTATTTCATCTTAAATTGTGTGTGCTAGCAGTTTAATCCGGGACTAGCACTGTTACATAGAGACTCTCACTTTTTCAGGTGAGTTCACCACAGATGGTATCAGAGCACGGTGTTGCCCTTAGGTTCATGAACCTAGGTTTGGATTAGAAATAGGAAGACCTTAGGATGAAATTCCATCTTATCTATCTAATCCATTTTTCTATTGAAAAGAAATGTTTGCAAATTGGTTTTCTTGTATTCTCACCTATTCCATCTTCAAAACAAATCTTCATCTTTTAGACGTCCAATCTTTGAAGACCTCAAGGAAGTGGAAGAGAAGCTTGAAGCACCCAAGACCAATAGAGTGACCACCATTTCCGTCTTTCTTAGCTTTCGAGTGGAGTTTGCCGACCATCTGAGGTAGGCAAGCTAGTGTGTTTTATTTTTCCCATTTTCGAGACGTTTTGCGATTCACGTATTTCAAAAAAATATGTTTGTTATATGAATGTTTGTGTGTTTAAGGTTGTTTTGTGCATGTGTTTAAGGTTCTATTTCTAAACTCTACTCTTACATATACCCAACCAAACAGAATGTCGCCCCGTCGTGAGCCTGAAGAGCCAGTGTACGTTCAACAAATGATGGAGGCACAAGCTCAGTTGATGCAAGCAGTGACTCAAACCATAACTCAGCTGAAGAACCACATGCAGAACAACAACAACAATCCACCACCCCCACCATCGCCACCTCCACCTCACGTGGATATGCTGACTAGGTTCCTAAGGCTTCGCCCTGAGAAGTTTTCAAGGGCAGCAGAACCCATGGTGTCCAATGATTGGCTGCGTTCTGTGAACAAGGACTTGGTGACCATCGGATGCACTAACGCTGAGAAGGTCAAATTTGCTGCTCATCTGCTGGAAGGACCTGCAACTAGTTGGTGGGAAAATTCCCAAATCACTCATCCAATAGCAAAGGTGAATTGGTCAATCTTTGAAGAAGGTTTTCGTACCGCTCACATTTCCTCTGGAGTGATGGACCTGAAGAGGACTGAATTCCTAAATCTCAGACAAGGTCATCGCAGTGTGTCTGAATACATAGAGGAGTTCAACAACTTGGCGCGCTATGCACCGGAAGATAGCAACACGGATGCCAAGAGGAAGGAAAGGTTTCTTAAGGGACTGAATGACGAGCTGATGGTTCAACTGTTAGTGGTTTATGTGCCTACTTACCTGTCACTGTGTGACAAAGCTATAACTCTGGAGAACACAATGAAGCAAGTGGGGAAAAGGAAAAGGAAACATAGCTACGACAAACGTGGTTCAGGACCACCACATAAGATGAGCTCTTATGGTGAAGACAATGGAGGTTCTGGATATCACAAGTATGGGAACAATGATGGAGGAAGTAAGCTTCAACACCACAATGGAAATGGCCACCATCACAATGGCCATAAGAGCTACCATCACCCTAGCTCTGGAAAGGGAAATGGCAGCCACAATGGAACCAACAATGGCTCTAACCACAACAATGGCCACAACCACAACAACAACCACCATCCAGGGAAGAGGGATATCAGTCAAGCTGAATGTTTCAAGTGCAGGAAGACGGGACATTATTCCAATGAATGTCCTGAGAAGGAGTCTGAGGAAGCAAAGAAGACCGAAGAGGCAAGGAAGCCGAACCCATTACGAAAGGGACATGTTAACCATGTCAATGTGGTGGAACTATATGATGAACCCGACGCAGTAGTCGGTACGTTCCTGATTAACAACTCCTCAGCACTTGTCCTATTTGATACTGGTGCATCGCATTCATTCATTTCAAGAGCATTTGTGGATAAGAATAAAATATCCACTGAAACAATAGGGCGCCCTCTTAGAGTAAGCTCCCCAGGGGGAGAAATGTTAGTAAGTGCTAGATGCAGACAGTTGACCCTAGAAATTGGAAAACATAAGTTCCCAGTCGACTTGATAATATTGGAATCCCAAGGTTTAGATGTAATCCCGGGAATGGATTGGATGACTGCTTATGGAGGCATAATAGATTGTACAAAGAAAACCGTTACACTCACAACCCCAGAAAATAAAAAAATCTGTTTCAACTCAACCTTTGAGCTTAAAGGTGGTAAAGTCAATTCTCTTAAAGGGGTTAGTCTAGAGGATGTACCCATTGTAAGGGAATATTCGGATGTCTTCCCGGAAGAGTTGCCAGGACTGCCACCTGATAGAGATGTTGAGTTTCTCATTGAACTTTTGCCCGGTATTGGACCCATAGCCAAGAGACCATACAAGATGGATGTTGATGAACTAAAGGAGCTCAAGAAGCAGCTTAAGGAGAAAATTGAGAAAGGATTCATTCGACCTAGTTCATCATCCTAGGGAGCACCCGTACTGTTTGTTGAGAAGAAAGACTCTAGAAAAAGATTAGTGATGGACTACCGTTCGCTGAATGAGATGAAGATTAAAAACAAGTACCCATTGCCCAACATCAATGACTTGTTCGACCAATTGAAGGGAGCAAAGGTATTCTCCAAGATAGATCTTCGATCGGGTTATTTCCAATTGAAGATCCGGGAGAAGGATATACCTAAGACCACATTCACAACTAGATACGGCATGTATGAGTGTACTGTTATGCCCTTTGGACTAACCAATACTCCGGCATATTTCATGACCATGATGAACAAGGTATTCATGGAATATTTGGATAAGTTCGTGGTGGTATTCATCGATGATATATTGATATATTCAAAAGATGATGCCGAGCACGAGAAACATTTGCACGTAATCATGGAAAAGCTCAGGGAGCACAAGTTGTATGCCAAGTTCAGCAAGAGTGAGTTCTGGTTAGACAGCGTTGGATTCCTTGGACACATAGTTTCAGCAGAAAGTCGCAGCAGACCCAAGCAAAGTTCTAGCTGTGACTGAATGGGAGTCACCCAAGAATGAAGGAGAGATTTTGAGTTTCTTAGGACTCGCTGGATACTACCAGAGATTTATCGAGAATTTCTCCAAGATTGCAAAGCCCATGACAGAACTATTGAAGAAGGATAAGAAATTCTTATGGACTGACGAGTGTGAAGCTAGTTTTCAAGAGTTGAAGCAATGCCTAGTAAGTGCACCGGTTCTATGTTTGCCAGATATCAATAAGGATTTCCAAGTGTATTGCGATGCTTCTCGCCAAGGACTTGGAGGTGTTCTAATGCAAGATTGAAAAGTTGTGAGTTATGCTTCGCGACAGCTCTAACGTCATGAGAGAAACTATCCAACTCATGATTTAGAGCTAGAATTTGTCGTGCATACTATCAAGGTATGGAGACACTATCTGATGGGAAAGCATTGGGATGTGTTCATAGACCATAAGAGCCTAAAGTATATACTCACTCAGAGGGAACTGAACATGAGGCAAAGAAGATGGTTAGAACTAATAAAGGATTATGATATGAATTTGCAATACCACCCAGGAAAGGCTAATGTTGTAGCTGATGCGCTGAGCCGTAAGACCTATGAAACGGTCTCACCGCAGGAGAACTACCTGAGAAATTGTGTGAAAAATTCAAAGATCTCCGACTGGAGATTGTGCCAGAAGGTTATTTAGCATCGCTTGAAGTTCAGCCAACACTAATGGATAAGATTAGAGTAGCTCAGAAGTTAGACAAAGAAATGGAATTAATCAAGGCCAATATGAGTGAAGGCAAAGCAAAGGGATTTCATGAAGATGAGCAAGGAACCCTATGGTTCGAGAAGCGAATCTGTATGCCCCAAGACCCTGAACTTAGGAAGTTGATTCTTCAAGAAGCACACGATTCACCATACTCCATCCATCCAGGTAACACTAAGATGTACATGGACGTAAGGAAAGGTTCTGGTGGATTAACTTGAAGAGAGACATTGCCTAGTATATTGCACTATGTGATGTTTGTAGCAGAGTCAAAGCAGAACATCAAAAACCAGCAGGATTGTTGCAACCCTTACCAGTACCAGAGTGGAAGTGGGATAATATTGGCATGGACTTTATCGCCGGATTGCCAAAGACTAGATCAGGATATGATTCTATTTGGGTCATAGTGGACCGTCTGACTAAAGTGGCTCACTTCATACCGGTGAAGACCACCTATACAAGTGCCAAGCTAGCCAAGATATACATGAGTAGAATCATTTGTTTGCATGTAGTGCCCAAGAGCATTGTTTCAGATAGAGGTACTCAGTTCACTTCTCACTTTTGGCGTCAAATACATGAGTCTTTGGGAACTATGCTGGAGTTCAGCACACCATTTCACCCACAGACTGATGGACAGACTGAAAGAGTAAACCAAATCTTGGAATATGTTGAGAGCTTGTGCATTGGATTATGGATCCAGCTGGGATGAAAATTTGCCATACGCAGAATTTTCATACAATAATAGCCACCAAGCAAGTATTGGAATGGCTCCATTTTAGGCACTATATGGAAGAAAGTGCACCACCCCACTGCTATGGAGTGGCGTAGGAGAAAGGGGCCTATTTGGCCCAGACTTGATCAAGGATGATGAAGAGAAGGTCAGATTGATCAGGGATAGACTAAAGATAGCTCAATCCAGACAGAAGAGCTACACTGACTCAAAGCATAGGGAAGTGACCTATGAGATAGGTGATAGAGCATACCTAGTCTCACCACTACGTGGTGTGAAAAGGTTTGGAGTCAAGGGAAAGTTAGCACCCCGCTTTGTAGGACCATTCAAGATCCTGGCTCGCAAAGGTGATGTAGCTTATGAGTTGGAACTGCCAGAATCTCTATCTGCAGTTTATAATGTGTTCCTGTTATCACCAGAATTTGACTGAGTCAGAGGTGGGCCGCGATCAAGATGGGTTTGAAGAATATACATGGAAGAAATATGTGAATCGGCCCTGTGTACCAAGTTTGGGCTAATTGCCCGTGTGTCTGTACCATAGTAGGATACGTGTCTGTTAGGAGTTAGAGTTTTACCCGTGCACGGTTAGGTGCACGCTTGAGTTAGAAAGTCCCTTGGACTATAAATATGTATCTAGGGTTTATGGAATAAACAACAACCAACGTTCAACACAACAAATCTCGGCGCATCGCCAACTCCTTCGTCTCGAGGGTTTCTCCGATAAGCACCATGCTGCCTAGATCGCATCTTGCGATCTAGGCAGCACAAGCCTACCCACGTTGTTCATGCGTTGCTCGTGCCGAAGCTTTTTGATGGCGAGCAACGTAGTTATCTTAGATGTGTTAGGGTTAGCATTGTTCTTCGTATCATATGCTGTCGTAGTGCAACCCTTATACATCTAGCCGCCCTTACACCTATCTTAGGTGTAGGGGCGGCACCCCACTTGATCATAGTTTAGTAGATCCGATCCGTTACGGTTGCTCCTTGTTCTTCAAGGATTAGTTTAACATCCGCAATAGTTAGGCCTTACAAAGGGTTGGAGGATCCAGCGGCGTGTAGGGTGTAGTTTGCTAGCCCTAGACAGGATGTTCCGGGGATCAACCTCGTGTTGGTTTTTAGGCCCTGTCTAGGATCGGCTTACGATCACCGTGCGCGAGCGCGAGGCCCAATCGTGAGTAGGATGATCCGATTATGCGGTGAAAACCCTAAATCGTCGTAGATCGCATTAGTTTTACCTTGATCAAGCAGGACCACCATATATTCGTGCACCTCGTACGAATCATGGGTGGATCGGCTCTATGAGCCGATTCACAGGACAACCTGAGAGCCGATCGAGGCTCGTATTTAACGTTTACGTGTATGCCCACGTGGAGACTAAGCGAGGCATCATCCAACACCTTCCCGACCAGGTATAGGTCAGGTGGCACGCCCTTGCGACAGGCATCGGACGTGTGACCGGGAGGCTTTGCGGGCCGTCGCTCCGAGGGACCGGGGCCAGCCGCAGCCCTAGTTGTTCCCGGCTCTACGGTGTTGCCAGTCGCTGCCCGCCGGTGGGTTTCTGACCGCAACACATTCTGGCACGCCCGGTGGGACCATCTTCGACATCCACCGCATCGCCATCTACCTCCGAGATGGCGGAAAGCACTCCGGTCAAGTACGAGGATCTGCCTGACGAGCTCAAGAAAAAGCATGACGAGGTCAAGGCAGTCCTCGAAGCCGAACTCATCGGCTCTTTCCACAGAACCCGCTCCCATGGCGTCAGGTGGAAGGGGTTCTCACCTGAAGGCGCACTCGATGGAGTGGACCTGTCCGCCCTGTCGAAGAACGCACCGAGTCGCTGCGTCAGGAGATCAACTACATGGTGGCTCATTCGCTGCACCGCCACTCGAGAGCCCGGTGAACACTTTGGAGCGTGTCGCTCTGCGCGTGATCCAGGAAATCATGAGCCATCGGTATTCTCCGTCGGGACCAGCTCTGGGGACTTACAAAGGAGAGATGCCACTCCAGTCCCATCCACCGCTGCCGTTCGCATGGGCAGCACCAGAAGTGTCGAACTCATCGGCATACGTCGTCTACAAAATTGGTGGTGATCCTAGTGACTACCAATTCCTACCTGAGGCGCCCAAGGAGATGCCGCACGGATACGCGTGCGCATACGTACCAGACGGCAGCGCCTGGGCACTCTCAAACCGGGCTGCGACGGCGAGGGGCCTCCGGAACAGCGAGGAGGAACGTCGGGGCAGATCTTGAGAAGCAAACGTGGCTAGCTAAGTACGCCACTCCGACAAACCTCCGAGCCCAGCTCCTGCAGCTTGGCTCGGAACCGGAGAAGCGGGCATGGCTGGCTAAGTATGCCACCCCGGCGAATCTTCAGGGTTCGACACCTTCAGCCATCACCGCGGATCAGATTTGTACGATTCTGAAAGATCAGTTCGGCATGATGCCGAAAAGGAAGACGCTCGGCTATACCAAGCCGTACCCCAACGAGTACGAATTGATCCCGCTACCACCCAAATATCGGCTCCCGGACTTCACAAATTTTAGTGGATCAGATGGTTCCAGCTCCATCGAGTATGTGAGCCGATATTTGGCACAGCTGGGCACGATCTCAGCATCAGACGAGCTACGTGTGAGGTTCTTCGCACAGTCTCTCACAGGATCGGCTTTCGGGTGGTACACATCGCTGCCACCGAATTCCATCCGGACTTGGAAGCAGTTGGAAGAGCAGTTCCATGAGCAGTATCACTCAGAGGCTTCCGAGGCTGGCAGTTGCCGAGCTAGCACAAGTACGACAGAAGCGCGGGGAAACAGTGTCAGAATACATCCAGCGCTTCAGGACCGTGAGGAACCCATGCTATTCGGTTCACGTAAGTGAAAAAGAAGCGATCGAGTTGGCGGTGGTGGGTCTCTCATCATCGATCAAGGACGTGGCCTCCCAAGCGAGACTACCCTTCATTGGCGCACATGGTGCGAAGCCGTCGGCATATGAACGAGCGCCACCCGGATGTTTACCAGGACAAATTCAAGCGTGCGGTGGCCCTGGTTGAGTGCGTGACGAGGATGAAGGTGCTGCGGGAGATCGAGAGGTAGCGAGTGGCTGAATGGACTCGAGCGGCGGGCCCCGTGTCCTGCAAATGGGTTAAGCCACAAGGCCCTCCAAAAGGGTTCGAGTTCGACGTGACCAAAGCCGAGCAGATTTTCGATCTCTTACTCACGGAGAAGCATATAAAGGTACCCGAAGGCCACAAGATCCCCACGGTGCAGGAGCTGAACGGAAAGCCATACTGCAAGTGGCATAACACGTTCACCCACACCACTAACGACTGCAGGGTGTGGCGGCAGCAGATCCAAATGGCGATAGAAAATGGATGGCTAATTTTCAACCAGTACGCCATGAAAGTCGACACACACCCCTTCCCCGCCGTTAACATGGTGGAGTATACTTACCATGGAGGGTGCCAGCCAGATCTCTCGTGCAATATCAACATGGTGGGACCCGGGCACCACTGCGGTAAGGACGGAGATGAGGGCAGCTGCTCTCATAGCAAAGACACAGAGGAAGCCGCTCCACGCGATCGGCTCCGCCAAGACGGCAAGCGCTACGTCACAGAGGGAGAAGTGAAGAACATAAGATATCAACGACCTCTCTCTGATCACCTCCTCAACAAGTATGTGAGTCAGTACGACCAACGCCGACGATACAACGACGATGATGAAGAAGATCGTCTGGCTAGGGACGACAGGAGACGTCGTCGGCATGATCACGACGAGGAGCGATACGAGCGCCACGCCAAGGAAAAGTCGAGGGAGCAAGACGACGTGGATAGGCACTGGGACTGCCCCTTCTTCAGACACTGCTGGGATTCAGGAATGAGCCGATTGTTGGTGCCCAGAATGCAAACAGAAAAGAAGGATGCAGCTAACGTGTCCGTGTTCAAACGTCTAGGGCCTCTCCCGCCTCGGAACAGGCATGCTGAGTCCGCTCGGGTGGAAGATCTCGAGGAACTAGAGGATGATGATGAAGAAGACAAGTATCATCGGCCAAGGTGGTGCCCTGATGGGCTCAGCCGTTCCCAAAAACGACGGGTTCAGCGTCTGCGTGGGTTGGAAGAAGCTGAAAGATTATACCTGCACACGTTGAGGAAGGCACGGCCTGATCTGGCCGCCAAAATTCAGCGAACCCTGGACGAAGAAGGTCGGCCACAAAGAAATGAGTGGCGCCCCAAGCAAAGGAAAGCCGATGATGAGACATCGGCTGGCACAAACATGGTACTCATCCTCCCAACGGAGTTTACTGCTCGAGGATTAAACGATGCACTCAAGATGGACGACGGCGAGCGCATCGACATGACAGAGGATGAAGTTAGGCTGGTCGTATCCACTGGCCTAACCATGTAGCTGGAGCAAATCAATGAGCAAATGTGGCGAGGCTGATCCTTGTGATCGGCCCCAAAAATTTGTGGAGGGACATTACAAAACCTTCATCGAACAAGCAACGTGGAGGCCGATTCCAGCAATCGGCCAAAATTATCCTCACCATCCATTACTGCTCGGGTTCAACGTTTGATCCAGCAGGGAATACCTAAAGAGCCGATACCATCAATTCTCTTGACAGAATCGGCTCGGGGGGCACCTAGGTGGATAAAACACGAGGATATGAAGTAGGAGTATCAAGTATGGGGGCCGATACATAAATCGGCCGTAAAAAATTCAAAATTTTTTAAGCACAGCCGATGCAGCAGACATCGACTTAAGGATAGAAAGCCGATGCATGGCCATCGACTCAAGAAGTGACTCGATGGAACAGGAAGTGGGCCACGAAGAGAGACTCGATGGACCAATGCCAATGCCAAGAGCAGCATGGACGTGCGGATCAGGTTAAGGATGGGTTGCATCAGATCCGTCGAAGGAAAGGAGCCGATCTGACCAGCAAAGCGCAAGGAATAGACTGAAGAAGCTCGGGGGGCAGCTCACCCTGAAGGTCCTCTGCTCCGGGGAGCCGATTTTGTCGAAATCGGCTGGCTCTGCGTTATGACGTGAGGCCAATGGCGGCACATTTGGCTGATCCATTACCGTTCTCGCCTTGACTGAGACTCGGGGGGCAGCTGGCCTGGTGGATACTCTGTTTTTGAAAGCCGATTGGGTGGCCATCGGCTAGTCCTGAGCCGCGATTTTTGTCAAGGGTGGTGATCCGGCGGAACTCAAATTCATTGTTCGAAAGAACGAAGGATAGTTCATGAAGGCTTGATGCGCTGACATCGGCTTTTTGAGTTTTGACCAAGATTGCAGTCATCCCGTGGTCGAAGAAAGGAAGGGCGGATTATGAGAGACCGATGCGTTGCCATCGGCTCATTGAGAATCGGTTTAAAAGAAATCGGCAAAATCAAATTGGGGAAAATTCTTCATTAATAAACAAGATTTCTCACAAAGGAAGAACCGATTGCTCAAAGAAGGAAGAACAAAAGAAGGGTCTATTGACCAATCTACTACTGCTAGGCCTACACTAGTAGATCCTAATCTATGGGCCATCGCTGCCCTCGTCGTCATCCTCGGAACTCTCATCGGCACTGCTGCCGATGGGCTCCTCGTCGCTACTCCCGTAGCCCTCTACGGGAGCTTCATCCCCGTCTTCATCGTCGCTGCTGTCGTCGTCCCACCACATGCGGAGACGTTTCGCCGGCGGGTAGCCCTCGAGGGAGTCGTCGTCGTCGTCGTCTTCTTCTTCTTCCTCTTCTTCAGAGGTGGGACAGCCGTCCCAGGGGAACCGGTCGTCCTCGCTTTCCGACTCCAGTTCCCCGTCGGCAAGGAACCGAAGATCTTCATCCCCGCTGGTCAGGGACTGGTCGTCTTCGGACCAGATGGAGGAGGCGTGGTCTTCCAGGTCCTATTCTTCTGGGGCGCGGATGTCCGGCGGCGTCTCGCGGGAGGAGGAGGACCCGTAGGAAAGCTCGGAGGAGGAGGAGGAGGAAGAAGACATGGTGGCACAGGAGGGTTTTTGGGTGCTAATCCGAGGAGGACGAAGGAGGAGCAAGCTGTTTAGAACGGTTAAATAAAAGGGATATGAGGGAGATTCAATGCCACAGCAGTTTCCGAGGAGATGATGCCCAACGGAGAAAATTTTGCGGCCACGTGGAGAAGTGGAAGGGGCAAGGCATCATGATGAAGGATTCTGCGGCGGTTTCTGCTCTGCCACGACATGACCCGACGGAAGAAAAGCGTAATGATTTTGGAAATGTCATTTCCAAAACCAGGGGGCATGTGTTATCACCAGAATTTGACCGAGTCAGAGGTGGGCCGCGATCAAGATGGGTTTGAAGAATATACATGGAAGAAATATGTGAATCGGCCTTGTGTACCAAGTTTGGGCTAATTGCCCGTGTGTCTGTACCATAGTAGGATACGTGTCTGTTAGGAGTTAGAGTTTTACCCGTGCACGGTTAGGTGCACGCTTGAGTTAGAAAGTCCCTTGGACTATAAATATGTATCTAGGGTTTATGGAATAAACAACAACCAACATTCAACACAACAAATCTCGGAGCATCGCCAACTCCTTCGTCTCGAGGGTTTCTCCGATAAGCACCATGCTGCCTAGATCGCATCTTGCGATCTAGGCAGCACAAGCCTACCCACGTTGTTCATGCGTTGCTCGTGCTGAAGCCTTTTTGATGGCGAGCAACGTAGTTATCTTAGATGTGTTAGGGTTAGCATTGTTCTTCGTATCATATGCTCGTCGTAGTGCAACCCTTATACATCTAGCCGCCCTTACACCTATCTTAGGTGTAGGGGCGACACCCCGCTTGATCATAGTTTAGTAGATCCGATCCGTTACGGTTGCTCCTTGTTCTTCAAGGATTAGTTTAACATCCGCAATAGTTAGGCCTTACAAAGGATTGGAGGATCCAGCGGCGTGTAGGGTGTAGTTTGCTAGCCCTAGACAGGATGTTCCGGGGATCAACCTCGTGTTGGTTTTTAGGCCCTGTCTAGGATCGGCTTACGATCACCGTGCGCGAGCGCGAGGCCCAATCGTGAGTAGGATGATCCGATTATGCGGTGAAAACCCTAAATCGTCGTAGATCGCATTAGCTTTACCTTGATCAAGCGGGACCACCATATATTCGTGCACCTCGTACGAATCATGGGTGGATCGGCTCTTTGAGCCGATTCACGAGACAACTCGAGAGCCGATCGAGGCTCGTATTTAACGTTTACGTGTATGCCCTGCAGGAGACTAAGCGAGGCATCATCCAACACCTTCCCGACCAGGTATAGGTCAGGTGGCACGCCCTTGCGACAACGATCGGACGTGTGACCAGGAGGCTTTGCGGGCCGTCGCTCTGAGGGACTGGGGCCAGCCGCAGCCCTAGTTGTTCCCGGCTCTACGGTGTTGCCAGTCGCTGCCCGCCGGTGGGTTTCTGACCGCAACAGTTCCATGTAAGCCAACTGAAGAAGTGTCGCCCAGATATGGCAGAGACCCCGTTGAGAGATACAGTGCCACTTGAGGAAGTACAGTTGGAGAGTGATCTCACATACGAAGGAAAGCCAATCAAGATACTGGAGACAACAGAAAGAGCTACTCGTACTAAGATGATCAAGTTCTGCAAAGTCCAGTGGAATCACCACACCGAGGAAGAAGCTACCTGGAAGCGAGAAGATGATCTTCGAGAGGACCATCCGCACCTATTTGCTAGCCTTTCCGAATCTCGAGGACGAGATTCATCATAAGGGGGGTAGGTTTGTAACATCGCAATTTTCAAAATTTCAAACATCATGCGTTGCATTCATAAGCATCGTGAAATCATTGCATCTTTAGGGAAAAATTCCAAATTCATTTCAAAACCCCAAACATAAAATGACACTATTAGCCACTTAGGCATGTATGCCAATTTTGGTTTTTAAAAGATTTATTTAGTTGTAAAAGTGGTTCCATATTGAAGCCCTTCTCACAAGGAACACACACATATTTTGTTTTTTTCTGATTATTTTTGGTACACCAAAAGGCTTTGCAAATAAGGAGAAAATAAAAAAAAGGAATAAAAAAGAGAGAGACAGCCCAACTGGGCCGACCGAAGCGGCCCAGCCAGCAAGCACAGCCCGCCGCGTGCCCCCTCTCTCCCCTCCTGCCGCCTGGGCCCACCTGCCCGCAGGTCTTCCCCAACCTCCCGCTCCCCACGCACGCACACAGAACCATCACGGCCATCTCCTCCACCTCGCCCGCTCTCCTTCCCACGCGCACCCTCGGCCCCAAACTCCCCCTCCCCTTATAGCCCGCCTCCCCTCCTCCATTTTCCCCTTGCCTCGCACCCAGTTCCGGCGCCAGGCCGCCCAATTGATCGCCGGAGTTCACCGCCACCGCGCCGCCTCCAGCCGCAAATCGCCGCCGACCGGTTCCTCCCAAGGCGACGTCGTCGACACCCCAACTCCGTTGTCGTGCACTGCACCCCGTCCTCTCCTCGCCCGAGCTGAAGGCCACCGTAAACGCCGCCGCCACCGCGTCCTGGCCGCGCCGCTGGCCAACTCCCTCACCACTGCCACGTCACCCGCCACCTCGTCGCCACGCGTGCGGCCAATCAGCGTCACGTAAGCACCCCCTTTTGTCTTTTTTTTTTCTTTTCCCATTACTGTCAATAAATATCGACCATCCAACGGTGCTAGGGAATGATCCGCATGACACAAGTACTGGCCAATGAGAAATCGCCACACGTCCAGTGACCACCCTAGTTTGCTTTTAATCTCAGTTTCGATAGTTCGCGCATTGAAAAAAATCATATCTAGAGGTCTGTAGGTCCAAACATTACAAATCATATATCGTTGGATTCCTAAAACTATAAGAAACACTATGAAACAATAAAATGTGGACTTACAGAGGTTTAAAAATCATTCGTATTTAAATGCCTAATTAGAGTACCTTGTCTAGAAAATGAGTTCTCCATATCATTTTTGAGTGATTCCTTTTGCATATGCTTGCAAATGGAACCCTCTGTCCAATAGTACCAAAATCAACATTTTTCTACTGTACCAAAACACCTTTTACAATTAATGGTAGTTGTCCTTCGCTAGTGCAACATAAATGGTTTGCAATATTTCAACCAACCATAAAACATGACCATGGCATCATGCATGTAGTAGACAACCAGAGAACAAGTAAGAGATGTTATCATGATTAAGATACATAATGCATTCATGTTTTCTGTTTGAGCATGTCAATGTATGGCACCATGCTTATGGTGCATTGTTACTTGATTGTAGATTGTGATTGTGCCAACTGCAACGTGTGTGGTTGTGAAAATTGTACCAACTCTCCACCTTATCCAGGCAAGTGACACACCAATCACAAATGTCCCAGTTTTTATCTATGAACAGTAGAAAATTTTGTAGTATACATGTGTAAGGTCTTATGCTTGCTATGCAATCCCAGTAGTCTAGCTACCCCTTCTTAACTTCTTTGTCGCCATTAAAATTAGTTGTTGCTCAGCTATGCTATGAAATGATTTTGTTAGTGAGTTATGGAAAAACAACTAAGTTTAATGAACTACCTGGGTGGAATTGGTATTGCTCGGGTTATGTTGAGTGGTTCCCTGGGGTCATGTCGTCGAACCTCTGAACCTCCAGGTGTATCGCACTTGTGTACGGCCACCCAGGAACAAAGAGATATTAGACAATGTTGCTCATTAGCTACCATACAACCAAATGCTAATATGGGCTCTAGCTTGATGGAGTATGTTGTGAGAACCGGGATCCTACGTGACAGATGATGTAGGGGAATGTAGATTGGTACGGGTTCGTAGAGAATGGTCTGGGTGATCACTTCAGAAAAATCTAGTCCTAGTCAACATCTGTCCATTTGAGCAAAATGTGCTTCATGGAAGATGAGGATACTAGGTCATGTGGGTAAATATGTACAACCTCTGCAGAGTGTTAAAAACTAAGTACTTAGCCGTGTCCCCGGTTACGGACAATTTGAGCGAACTGAGAAGGAAATATTTAGCAAAACTAAAATCGGGTGGAAATGAATTAAAATATAACACTTGTGCATGTTAATTGATTTATTATAAATAAATTATTTTATTATAAAGGGACTAGAAATACCTTTCCTAAAGTCCAAAATAACTATTTTGTTTTATTGGAATTTTCTAGATTTTTGTTTGAGCTTAGTCCTAAATCTGAAATCTGAAAGAAATAAAATAGAAAAGAGTCTAGAGGGGAATGAAAAAAAAACAATAGGGAGACCAGACCGAGTCAACCAAAACAACTCAGCCAGGGACGTGTATGTCTTCCGAAAAAAAAAAGAGTAGAACTGCCCAGGTCGTTTCTTTCTATACCTACTAATAAAGGAAGGAAACTGCTGGGCGTCCCCCGGGGATCTCATTCCCCAGCCCCCGGGTCCCCAGCCGTCGGATCAACCATTTTGACGGTTAGATTTGCATGTAGCAAAAAACATCTCCGGCAGCAAAAAATCACCCCCGGCAGCAAATGACTGAAGCAAAAAACGGTTCGTTCAGAAATGAAAATAAAAAGGCTGGACTCGCTGGAGACCTCGCCGGAGACCACGTAGCAAACATATTACGCAGATGTAGCAAAACCGCAAATAAATTGTAGCAATTTTTTTATTCATATGCTGCAAATCCTCTAAAAACATCAACGGAGACATCGCTGCAGCCGGTAGCAACGCCGTCCGAGGTTGCGACAACTCCGTCGATAGCAACACTCGACGCCTAAGGTAGCAAAGTAGTCCTCCGTCGGTAGCAACACCGGAGGCCTAAGTTAGCAAAACCGGTCTCCGGCAGTAGCAACACCAGAGGCGCTTGGCAGTGGTCGACCTCGGAGGGCTGCACGTGCAGGGGGTCAGGGGAACCGGTCATGCCGGGCGAGTTCGCGACCAAGGCGAGCCACACGCGGAGCAAGGGTCTCCTCGACGGGAGGTTGCTGCCGCCACGGATCTGGCCGGAGCTTGGAAGGCTCGGTAGCAGCTGCAAAATGACTGCGAGCGGCGGCGAGTGCCCTGCTATAGCTTCAGGGTGTGGGAGAAGACGAAGAGATAGATGGGATTTTGGCCGACGACGACGGGCGTGGTGGCAGCCATGGCCGGACCTCGCGGCGGCGCGGGAGTCCGCTACACCGACGGCGAGGGAGTCCCGTGCGGGAGGCGGCGCCGGAGTCCGGCGCCGGCTCCTCAGGCTGCGCGTATTGGGAGAATTTGGGACGGCGCCGGCGGACCGGGTCTCGCTCTTCCGCAGGTGGTTAGCAGAAAAGAAGGAGAAGATAAGGAAGACGTGGTGGGGTCCACCCACGTGGCTTCGCTGGGTTTGCCCAGGCGTGGGACACGCGTCGCTTGCGGAAGCCGGAGGTTGCAAGTCGAGCAATCCCCCGGGGGCATTCAATCATTTTCCATAAAGGAAGTAAGGTTTCTCCCAAAAATTTTCGTCCGTTTTTTATTAGCACTTACCTTTTGGTAGGAATTACAACAGCTGCCACCGCGTACACGTACGTCAAAATCCCGTTCGGCACGTACACCCGTGGCCTCCTCCCGATATCTTTCTCACGCACGAGCAGCCCGGCCTGCTGGCGGCTTTCTCTCTCCGCACGACACCAAACAAGAAGCGGCGGCGTAGGTACTGCCTCCCTCGCGCGGTCGCGTCCTTCTCCCCTCCTCCTCCGGCGAGGCAGGGACCTGCCGCCCTCCCCAATACCCTGTCCTACAGGCTACATCACCGCCGTTCCCTTTCCCTGTCTTCTCTCTCCGTTGTGTGTGGATCGAAATTTTCTTCTGTTGGCGGCGCCTTCTCGGTGCTTCGATCTAAGCTGCTGCTGGATCGACTTGGTGGCGATGCTTCTCAGCGACGGATCTTGCGCAGCCTTCGCACAGGACAGCGTGGCACGGTGCCTACTTCGTCGCTTCTATCCGCCAGGTGATTTCCAGCCGCCCTTCTGCATACCGAGGCAACATTGGAGTTAGTCTATCTGCAGTACAATCACGACGCAGTGGGAAAAATAGTGCAGACACGCACTTGCTGAAGCCTTGCACAACAACAGGTGAATCTTGGACATCAGAGGACAATTATTTGTCCCAGTTCTTACTCAATTCTGCACTATTTTTGGAAAGGTCTACTCTTGCAAAATCGATCTGCTATGTGAAACCATCGTTGGATAAAATTTGTACTGAAAATATACATGATGGAATGATCTGTCACATGGAAATAAGATTCAGTATTTGGAGAGGAACACGATCAGAAGAGCTGCACATGCTAGATGGGATCGTACCTTTCTATTGGATCATCCATAATTGGCGTGAATGCAGCCTGAGACTATCGACCACTTGATGATCAGCTGCTCCTTTTCAAAACAATTGTGGCATGACATGCCGAGGACGGACAGTGTGCTTCCCAGCTCTCTTGCACGATCGGTTCCATCGTCAATACAAGAGTGGTGGACGTCAAGCAATGCTGCAATCCCGGCAAGCAATCGACAACGTTTCAACACAACGAGTCAATATCATGATGCGGTAAATGCGGCTGAAGCGTAGTAGCAGAGTTTTGGACAGGAACACACTCCATGCTTGTTGTAACTAGGTCCATCCTAGAAGAAATACACCAGATCATGATGGCACGGTCATGCGGATCAGACAGAGGAATCACGCCAATGTTTCCTTTCCGCTTCAGGGTGATTTAGTGCTTGTTCTTGCCATGTTCTAAAACCTGTCTAACAGTGTGTGTTGTGGATGTGTAATGTGTTCTCTTGTATATATAACATTCTTTAAATCTTAATGAAATGACACACGGGTTGAATTTCTGATATATTTTCACTATTTCAAATTCAGAATTTCTAGCTAGCCATGGTCATATGTACTACTTCAGTGCATGAGTTGACTTGTTCTCCCTCTATTGAAATTCAGATTTGAATATTGAAATTAGGATTATTCACTGATATTATCACATATAACTAAAACTGCCATTAGCAAATTTGTTAGTACGTGAATCCGTTGCATTTTGGTTTTTCCTTTAATTCATGCATTCTCATTTAAAAAAGTGATTCTATTGCACATGTTAATATTGTGTGTCGTGATTGCACTCTTGAGCTTCAAATTGTACTTGCCACCTTAAATGTCTACATCAATGTTATCATATTTTGCAGGCTTTTAGATTTGCAATGTCTTTATTTGCTCATTTTCACTCATCCTTGCTCATGGTAAGATTAAATAAAAATATAATACAATGAAGTATAAAGGCTAGATTAAATAAAAAATAATGAAAGATTAGGACAAAAGGATGAATTGAGCTAGGTCACACGCAAAATTTGAGTCTTGTCGATGGTTTTTATCAATATTTTTTTTTTCACTCGGACGAAAGGATGAAACTGAGGTCAAGGTCACGGGTCAAACAACTTTCGGCCAAATTTGAGTCATGTCGAAGGTTTTCAGTTAAATGTTAATTTTTACTCCGTTGCAACGGACGGGTATTTGTGCTAGTATCTTTGCCAATGTTTGGTCGTCTTCAACCTCTGCCCATGGACGAAAACGGCAGAAACTGCCCGTGTCGACGCACCCCACTGCACCCCCTCCTCGGCCGGACCTGAGGCTCATCTAGAACCTTCCTCTGCCCCTTTCCCCTTCGTCTCCCCGCGCTCTTGCACTTTAATTCGAGCCATAATGGCCATGGCGTTACAGGAAACGGCCGCCACCATTAACGCTGCCTCCCGTTGCTCCATATCCCTCCTCTCTGTATAAAGCCACACCGAGATTCCCCATTGCATATCGCACTCGTCCACCACTCCACGCCCCCAGGCTGCCCCTGTGGAGGGCGAATTTCTTCGCCGGAGTTCCGATGGCCGCCGCGACGTCTCGACAAATTCTCCGGGCATAGAGGGACTTAGGCCCTAATTCCTCCTCCTTTCTTTTTCTCTAGCCCTTGCGCATCTCGCTGATGCCTCTGTTTGATTCAATTCGTAGCCGGAGGCCAGCCACGACGAACACCCGACGCCACTGTCGCTGTAGCTGTTCGCCGCCATCTCCACGAGCTTCGCCAGAGGAGTCCGAGTACTGAAGCGTTTTTATTCTTCGGAGACGCACACGCAGACGAAGCTATTCTCGCCGCAGCGCACAACTCTCCGAGAACCTCTGTCCAATCCCATCGGTGAGCTGCTCGTGTGCTTTTTCCTTTCTGGTTCTAAACCAGTACGCTAATCCGAAGATTGTTACCTTGTTTCAGTTTACGACAGCTGAACCTTTAGGTCTTGTTTGGTACTAGTGTTTTAGTGGGGATTAGTGGGGATAATACTCTAGAGTATTGGGTGAATTACTTTTGTCACCCAATCCCCACAAAACCCCAACCCCAATCCACTAGGTAGGGGTAGAGTATTGGGGATTGAAAAATTACACTAAAATTTGGGGAAAAGTGGGGATAAGTGGGGATTAAACTCGCTCATACTCTAGCACCAAACATGTATTGGGGATAAGTGGGGATTTGAAGTTTGGAGCGGATTATCCCCGCTAATCCCCGCTAAAACTCTAGTACCAAACAAGCCTTTAGGGAGTTCCCGTACACTAGATGGGTACGCGCGTTTCGGCGCGCCGCCTAAAATGCGTTTGGTCACAGAGTGATAGGCACGGTGTTTCATATGTTTCCGCTGTTATGTGAGCCAGCCACTATGCTGTGCAAGGATGTAATAAATATACTCTGGATATTTCGGTTGTAATAAAATGACGTATGTTTTCTTGATATTCATGTGTTACTGTGTGTGCTAGCTACGATCCAGGAATAGCACTGTAAGCACAGAGATTCGAACCCTACTAGGTTCGGGTCGTTACACTGTGTGTGCTAGCAGTTCGATCCAGGACTAGCACTGTTACACAGAGACTCTCACTTTTTTAGGTGAGGTCACCACAACCGCGCTAGCTAAAAGGCGTTAAAGAAAAACTCTTATGGGAGACAATCCATTGTTTTATTACTTTAATTTTTCTTTTGTTGATTCTTGGAAGTTATTACCTCTGCTCAACCGGACATCACGTTTTCTCTCTCCTGTTCTTGAGCAAAATCAAGCCAAATCGACCAAATCGAAGGGAAACGATGGAATTGGGGGCTAGAAGTGGGGGAAATAGTAGATCAAGCACCATAACATCGAATCCATGGACCAAAACCACTCAAAACGCAACAAAATCGCAGATCCGTCCAAAGGCAAATTAGGGCTATTTTTGGGGAATTTTTTGGAAAAAATTTTAGAGACGAAATTGGGTGAGTGGAGGGTCAAATCCGCGGAAACCAAAGGCTGCTGATACCATATGATGAGGTCTAAGACCCCGTGTGTGGCCCGATCTCGCGATTGACCCGGAATCCAAAGGGGGAAGGGAGGGAGAGTGCGAAGAACACGAAGAACACGGCGAAGAACTCACACACACCAACCCGATACAATCGATACTTACCCTCGTGGCTCGATGGACCACGCCAATAGAATCAACCCGGGAGAGACGCGAGGTAGAATCCCGGAGTGAGAGATCGGTGTTGGAGACGGAGACCGGTGAGGGAGAGAGAGTGGAGCACACTAGAATCTCACTCACAAATATCCAAATCTCAACAAGGGTTGCCTTGGGTACAAAGGGGATGAAACCCTAGGGAGACAAAGCTCAAATCCATGTCTAAGCCTAAATCTTGTCTAAGGGGTAAAGGGGATGACCTAGGTGCTTATATAGAGGTACAAGGCGACTTGGGTCGAAAAGGTACGCAGTTGGTCGACTCGGGCCGTTTCCGGTCGAGTACGTCCCGTGAAATCCGGTCAACCGGGTTTCAACCGGGCTGTAGACCGGGCAGCCGAGTGCGGGGGCCGGTCAACCGGCCGCCAACCGGGAAGTTCGCAAAAGTTTCCCGGTTTGGCGTCGGTACGATGCCGGTTGTCGCCGGGGTGGATCCGGTCTGGGGCCCGGTCTGGCCGGCCCTGGGACCGGCCTGGCCGGCCTGGGGCCCGGTTTGGCCGGCCTCTGGGCCGGCTGGGCCTCTTCCTCCCGCCTCTTCTTCCTCTTCCTTCTTCTCTTCTTTCCTTCTTCTTCTTCTCTCTTCCTTGCACCATGGGAGTTCCTTCTCTCTTGGTCCTTGTCGATGTCGGCACCTATGGACACCATGATGATAGGCATGAGGTAGCATACCATTCAAGTTGGTGTTGAGGTCAACCATAGAGAGGAAAGAGTTCACCTTGACATATATGGCGGGGGTTTGTGTTGTTGGTCCACTTGGGGGACTCCTTGGCCATGGTGTAGCGTCGATGATAGTCGGGGCTGCATTTGTTGGTCTTGAGGCGTAGGTGTCCAAAGGCCACCCCGCATCATCTCCCCCCCCTTGGGGAAGAGTCGTCCTCGACTCTTGTTCCTCCTCACCGACGGTGTAGTCCATGACGCTTGTCCCATGTTGTGGTAGAGGGATAAAGTCGCGGTCGAAGAAGAGCTTGGGGAAAAACAACTTGCGAATGGAAAGCTTGTGGAGGCTAATTTTGTGATCGGCGAACAAGAGGCTCTCAATCAAATACGAAGCATCAAGTCGTTTCTCCAAGAGGCATTTGGCAAAAATGGGAACCAAAAGTGTGTCGATGTATCCAAAATGTGGTAGGGCAAAAATTTGTGCATGTAAGAGTTGTAAGGTGTCAAAATGTGTGTTGGTCCAAGCATGGAGAAGGTTGAGCAATCCTCAGATCTGAAGTCCTTGACCAAAGTTCGTCCAAAACCTTGCAGTAATTTCTGCAATCTTGCTGTTTCAGATTCTGTACGATCTTGTAAAATCCGCCAAAACTCGTGTGCAGATCCAAATCGAGTGATTCAAAGTTCCACGGTTAGATAATGAAAATATATACAACTAGGCGTTGGTCTCATCCTCAAATTCGTTACAGATTTTCCTGGGTAAATAAAGTTCTGTAAACATGCAGATTCACTGTTTGTTAGATTTTTTCAGTTTTACAAAACCTTTTTGAGCAAACTCAACTGCGGGTGAAAGCTCTCTTCAGTACCTTCATCTTGGCGTTGGTTTCACTTCGAAGGACCTGCTGAAACTGAAATGGTTCACAGATCAAGATCTGGTCAGATCTTACTTTGTCGAATTAAACCAGGAGCTTGGGAACGAATTTTTGAATGAAACAAATTGGGTAAGAACCAGCTTTTCAATACTTTTCAGACGCAACTGACCTCATATTTTTATGATTTATGTACGATTTGTGGTGAATTAAATTTGTCTGTGTGTTCTGCAGACATGGCTGTTAGCTTTTAAATCACCAAAAATCCATATTTGAACGTAATTGAGTGATTCCCAATTTTGTAGGACTACTGAATGTTTTTTTAATCATCTAAAACGAGTTTCAAACATTTATCTGTTATGTAAATCCAGATATAAAGCAAATGGTAAAGACATACAATAACCTTGTTAATCCATTTGTGAGAGTTTCAGAAACAATTTGAACCCAAATCCAATTGTGTATGCATCTCTGATTAAATATCTTTCAAATGCCAGTGGTTTCATATTTTTAGGATTTTTCTACGATTTTTATGGCTTACAGATCTTGTTTTCTGTACAGTCAGATTCAAAGAAATTCCTAAATTAGTAGGATTAATATTTTTGGGTGAATCCAATTAGGTTAGTCTTGTATTAGTACTGGCCTTCTAGGAAAAATATTATTAGTCTCTGTTCATGCATATTTGTTACTGTTAGTAATGTATAGGTGTGACATGCATTGTTGAAGCAAAACTTTTTGGATTATTTGAAAACCTTAACCACCTCTTCGTATTAAAATTGGTCAACCAATGTGTTATGATTGAAAAACAAAACCTTTGCAACTTAACCCAAGTTCTATTGTTTTGTTTAAGATTTCAAATGGCGTGGCATATCTTTGCTTTCTATTCTTGTGTAGTGTTATGTACGCTTTATAAAATGGAGATAATGACTTCCCGCTTTTCCAAAAATGTTTCAAATTATATATTGAATGTTTGTGATGCCAAACTAATGCACTTGTCCTCTTTATGATGTTATCTACTAGGGGATACTTAGTTGTGCCATGGTGATACCGAGAGAGGCAATTGCTAAGTCGTCGCACTCTCATACCTTTACTAGGTAAATAAAATGGGTTCTCTTTTAGTTGCTTTGTAGTATCTATAAGTCCTTAATACGTTAGCCTTAGTAGAATGGTTAGGTTTTGATTGTTGATTGTTGCATGCTTGTTATGATTGGTGCAATGTGTTCATTGTGTTCTTTTTATATTTTCCGGCGATAGATACGCACGATTCCGGACAAGAAGATGAAGTGTAATCGGACGAGGATTCTATTTATATTTTTGGGATTCTTATGGGATGGAGTTGAAGAAGTCCAGGGACAATTAAGCCAAGGGAAGCCATCTCTTGATCTCTGAATGTTGAATCACATATTGTGGTTACTTTGTTGTTATTCTTGTCTCTCGATCTATTTTGTGTGGTATCTACTTATGTTGATGGAGCGTGCTCACCATGAGCATGTTAAATTCTCTCGGACGCCTCACCTACCATCCCCTTTAGGGAAATGGTTGTCATCACCATTATTTTGGTGTACCCTCTAAGTGTGATGGTATGCCACTTACCTTGAGTGTGTCGACCTCTCGACACCCTTTTTGCGCCCCTTCGTGGTATGATGGTTATTATCATGCCCTTGTCATATCTTCTACTTTGAGTGATGCTATGCTTACTTACTCCCAAGTGTGCCGAACCTCTTGTTGATGCTATACATAATTACTCTCAAGTATGTTGAATCCCTTGTTTATGTTTTGCATACTTACTCTCGAGTATGTTAAACCCCTTGTTGATCTTATGCATGCTTACCCTGAGCATGTATGCCCCCTTGACCACCTATATTATCCACTTCTTAGCGGTATGATGATTAACATCATGACCCTTGTTGAACCATCTTACTCATGTTGTCCATATGCATACTTATTCTAAGTATGTATGATCCCCTTGACACCTCAATTATCATCTCCTTAGTGGTATGATGGCTAGCATCGTGCCATCGATATATCTTAGCTCTTACATACAACTTTAGGTTGGGAAAACCCGATGTTTTATGTTTTGGAAAAACTTTGAAACCTTTGGGAAGATGTTGTCTTGCCCAAGTGTTGTTCAAGAGAAAGGTCTTGATGTTTTGGAAAGTGGTATGGTTGGTTGTGGACAAACAAAGGAAGTGTGGGTGAAATGTTTTTAAAGGAGCACTGCGTATAAGTGTACGCCAGCCCAACTTTTTATCGCGCAACCACTCTACCCCAACGTGGGCACGGGGCTTAGCCCTAGTTTGTTGAAGGCGGCATGAGACACCTTCACAACTCTCTAGGAGGATCACGATGACCTCCGACGCCGGGTTGCGCTCGCGAAGGAGGCAATACAGCTGTGGTTGTCTATAGCCGGACGATTGCGAGGGTCTTCGTCGTGGCGCCGGAGATACGCTCAAAAAGGAGGTATCGTTGCCGGGGTGCCGGGAAGGGGTAAGCCCGCGAGGGAAGGACTCATGTCAGTGGAGATAAGCGAAAGGTTATGTTCGGGTATCCGTCGTGGCATATGTTGTTATGCGGGGATGATGCCCACACGATAGGTATCCGGATAGTTGTGGGGAAAGTGTGCAAACTCTGCAGAGTCAAATCTATTTTAATAGCCGCGTCCGCGGTCATGGTCGGGTTGCAAAGGCCTACCTTAACCTGGGCTAGTTTTGTTTTGGAAAAGCTTTACAAAGAAAAAGAGAAAGTTGTTTTCGAAGTACCGGAAGGGTACATGAAAGTGGTTGACCATGTGAAGATGGTCGGAAAGGAAATAAAAAGGGCTACTCCCATCCTAGTGTTTTATGTTGAAGAACTCTTTTGAAGTATCTTCTTTAACAAATATATAGAGATGTCATAGGGTATCTTTTGAAGTATCTTCTTCAATAAAGATATAGAGATGTCATAGAAATGTCTTATCACCCTCTTAGTGTCCCCTTCAAGCTGCGATGTGGGATGCTATATCCACAAGAGAAACGATTCTCTTTCACATGCTATATCCACAAGAGAAACTATTCTTCCTCTCTTGTCTGTTTTAGTTAGCATTGTTAGCACCTTTCTTGATGGTTTGCGAGTACAATTCCAATGTACTCACGGCTTTGTCCACTGGCTATTTACTTGGCCAGACTTGAAGGAGTTCGACGGATGAAGAAGGAGTTGACGACGTCTATGCGAGCTAGGAACGTCTTCCCAGTCAGTTGCCTGTAGGGTTATGGCAGATGACTTGGGCTCTACGCTGATTGATGTGATTCCGCGACTCTGATGATTAGATTAGGCCCTTCGAGGCTATTGTGTAAAGATTGGTCATGTGACCTATTGTAATTTTCTTATTCCTTTTTGTAATGAAGGATGTAATTTGATATCAGTTCGGTTATGTGTTCACGGCGCACTGATCATGGGATCGTGAACTGTATTTTGGACAGTTAGTCCGGGGTCCCCACAGAGCTGGTATCAGAGCTATCCTGACTGTAGGAGACCTTAGTTAGCATGGTCGTTAGTTAGGAAATAAGTACTTGGACAAAACTATTTACGAAACAAATTCTTTCTTTAGTCGGAAGCATAGCTTCTACTCCTCTTATTTCTTCAAGACTTCTAAATTCTTGTCTCTCCGCTTGATTAAAATGTTTGAAATTTTTTACTCTATTGTCTCATCCACTTCAAACCTACATATTGGACGATGTCCCCAACTCATACCGGAGACTCGAACTCAAAGATGGATCAATCCCTCAGGAAGTCTCATGTATATCCAACATCAGCTATTGAAGATTGGATGCCGACTTAGCCGTGCTCATGTAGGGATGATAACATCATATCTTTGGTTGTCACCAAAGTATGTCAAAGATCTGACCTTGTTCCTCAGTGGACTTGCACCTTTTTGCAGTCGTCAGGGATCAAGTCCTCAGTTCTTGACTAGTAATTTTTAGGCCAGCCATCGGAAGTTGCAACTTTGGGAGTACCTCAACAACTACCCCTCTGAAGACCTCACGTCCCCGAGATGTTTACAACAGAAGACTGCACAGTTTTCGCCTCCACCTCAACATCGACGAGTCAACATCAGGCCTGCGTCACCACCAACTGTTACAAGGATCCCTATTGAAGTCGATGCCAGCAAGATGAAGACGTCAACATACTTGACCAGCCCCAAACCTATAGGATGGATAGGACTAACTCAATCGCTTCGATTGAGCTACCCCCACGTATTCGGCATCCGTGAGGTACTTAGAGTACCATGTCTGGTGTGATGATTGCTTGTAGTTCCCTAGTGTGCTGCCTTGAGTGTCTTTTATTTGTTTGTTGTGTACATGTTTGTCTTGGTCTTTTGGTTTGAAAAACACCCTTAGTGTGATAACCCAGCGTAGGAAGCCTCCCTAAGATGTTTTCACCCTCACCTACCTCGCCGATGTATTGCTAACTGGTAGTTAGTTGGATAGGTTAACGAAAGACTCTAACTCTAAACCCGTTAACAGTTGTTTTTCGACCGTCAGAAAAACTAACCCAGACACCTATCTTCGATAACTACTTTCAATATCAACTGAAGCATATCTACTACGCCAAGAAAGCAAAAGCCCCTACCTTCAAGAATGACTATAACTCTGCGAGAAGCCTTGCTAACTTGATCTAACCTTGGAGTATAATCGCGCTAACCTCGTGGATACCTTTTTGAAACTACCCTCTAACACACAGTCTAACAAGCTGAACAATAGCATCAAAGCCAAGCTACATCACATGGTTCATCTGGTCCTCATCAAGTGAAGCTCATGAAGATACCTCAAGACTCAAGATTAGGTGTAGTTACCCGCTCACTTCTTAGCTGGTATAAGTTAGCACTGACACCCAAACTGAAGATTGTCTCCGATGACTTTTGATGCTGCTTCATATGGACAACAACCAGGCGCTTCATCGACTTACTAACTTACCTCGCGTTATAAGGTTTAGTAAACACCGTGAGTGCCTTTTGAAGCCGTGGTCTACATTTCTCCCCCGAAGATTATTCAACTAAATACGGAAGATCGATGACTTCTTCAGAAGCCCCAGACAGAACCACAAGACAGAAGCTCTGAGTTTTTCCGAAAGCCCGATGAAAAATCTTAAGGGTGGTCTTCCACTAAAAATTGGAGATGACCCTAAAATTTTAAACCTTTCTAAAACACCGTTGGAAACTTGGGATGCACTAACTCCCCTTGAAGCTGTAGACTGCACCTCGCTCCCTAAAGATGCTTCAACTCAAGACGAGAGAAAGATCACTTCTTCGAAAGCACCGACAAGGCCCGTGGCCGAAGCTTAGAGTTTTTTTTAAACCCCCCCTATGAACAATTTTAAGGGTGGAAGACTTCGTCTTCCACTAAAATATTAAGATGACTCTAAAAAGTTTTCAACCCTGCTAAAGCACCGCTGGAGTGCACTAACTCTCCCGAGTCTTGAACCCCGCTAGTATCGTTAAGAAGTTTCAGATCTAACATCTGCATGGGGTAGTCGACCTCTTCATGAAGCTCGCCATCGACAAGAATCCATCATGTCTCTCAGAAGCTGAAGTTGCGAACCTCTCGACAACTGCACGTCTACAAAAGGATGGAGTCTAACTTTAGTTAAACTTTACAACCTCCCTAGTCCTACGCTTAGTAATCTCGGGACGAGATTATTTTAAGGGTGGAAGAGTCTGTAACCCCCACTTTTGCAACCTTGTTTATTTGTCCATAATGCAAAAATTAGGGGGAACAAAAACTTTTTCTATAGACTAATTAAGATGAATTGCCTTGATCTGTTTGTTAAGATGAATTGCTTTGATCTGCTGGTAGATGAATTGTCTTGTTTTGCTTGTTGAGTTTTGTCTTGATCTAACCAAAGAACAACACCTCTAGTGGTAAAATAAACAACTCACCTAATAAAACACATATGTGGCTTAGGAAGAATTGTCTTCCTTTTTACTACATCAACCCTTTCCACTTATGGCAACATGAGTGTGCCTGCTTAAAATTCATCTAGTGATATAATCCAGATCAACCCATCCTTATTTCAAAACTTGGGATCACCTACCCCTTACTACATCCTTCTCTCTTATACCCACTTACACTTGTTGGATTTGAGGCCAAGTCAAGCATCTGTTTCGGCAGACTTATAAGATTCCAACTTTGGCAGTTGATCTCTAAGCACCCACGACTATTTTTGGTAACCTCAATGCATGGATCCCATCTATGCAATACCCTCTTCAACCTCCACGTCCTGCATGTCTCAGTCAATTCTTGCAACTCATATGTTCAACTTGATCCGGTATCCTATCCAATGTTTCAGCACTATATCACTTCTCTTTTACCTCTTGTTTTTGTTTCCATCCAAGTTCTATCTTCACAAAACCAAGAGTAGGAATGATGGGTACATTTTGTAGCCACCATCTACCCTTGAGAACACTCCTCCCTAAAATAGTTCTCTTTCTCAAAACCCTACTGTTTTTCTTCTCTGGTTTTGACCACAAAACCACTGTTAGTCTTACTAATACTCCTTAAAATGTTTTCTTCAAATAACAAGAGAGACTGTGGATGGTATTTTGTATCATCCCATTCCCTTCAAACCAAAAAGACTTTCTATAAAAGCATTTGATTTTGTTCTTGCTTTTAAATGCATGGTTTTGGTACATGTGCCATCCTTGAACCTTCTAAAACAAATGGCTTAAAGAAAACTCTACTATGCTTTGTTTTGCAGATAGACCTATTTCATTTTAAACCTCACTTTGTCCCTTTCAAAGTGATTTCAAAGGCAAGTCCAATATAAACCATATCCAAATATTTGAGCAACTCCCATAGTGGTGGAGACCCATCTCTGTAAAGTTCCATATCTAATTAACCACATCCATTCATTCATCACATCTCAATCTTGTATGGTTTACCATCATCACCTTGACCTCTTGAATTGATGACTTATGTCACCATATTCATCATTGTTATTGTATCATTATTTACATCACTATCCTTCTAAATCTTGGACACTTTATCACTTGTAGAAACCTATTTTCTTTGCATAACACAAGTGGTGTTGTGTGTCTTGCATAGGCACTTGAGCACCATGTGATGAGGTTTAAGACCCCGTTTGTGGCCCGATCTTGCGGTTGACCCGAAATCCAAAGGGGAAAGAGAGGGAGAGCGCGAAGAACACGAAGAACACGAGGAACTCACGCACGCACACCAACCCGATACAATCGATACTTACCCTCGTGGCTCGATGGACCACGCCAATAGAATCAACCCGGGAGAGACGCGAGGTAGAATCCCGGAGTGAGAGATCGGTGTTGGAGACGGAGACCGGTGAGGGAGAGAGAGTGGAGCACACTAGAATCTCACCCACAAATATCCAAATCTCAACAAGGGTTTCCTTGGGTACAAAGGGGATGAAACCCTAGGGAGACAAAGCTCAAATCCATGTCTAAGCCTAAATCTTGTCTTAAGGGTAAAGGGGATGACCTAGGTGCTTATATAGAGGTACAAGGCGACTTGGGTCGAAAAGGTACGCGGTTGGTCGACTCGGGCCGTTTCCGGTCGAGTCTGTCCCGTGAAATCCGGTCAACAGGGTTTCAACCGGGCCGTAGAGCCGGGCAGCTCGGTGCCGGGGGCCGGTCAACCGACCGCCAACCGGGAAGTTCGCAAAAGTTTCCCGGTTTGGCGTCGGTACGATGCCGGTTGTCGCCGGGGTGGATCCGATCTGGGGCCCGGTCTGACCGGCCCTAGGACCGGCCTGGCCGGCCTAGGGCCCAGTTTGGCCGGCCTCTGGGCCGGCTGGGCCTCTTCCTCCCGCCTCTTCTTCCTCTTCCTTCTTCTCTTCTTTCCTTCTTCTTCCTCTCTCTTCCCTGCACCATGGGAGTTCCTTCTCTCCGGTTCCTCGA
Source organism: Lolium rigidum (assembly GCF_022539505.1). Taxonomy (NCBI): domain Eukaryota; kingdom Viridiplantae; phylum Streptophyta; class Magnoliopsida; order Poales; family Poaceae; genus Lolium; species Lolium rigidum. The sequence continues at coordinate 209,396,124 of NC_061514.1, forward strand.
TGACTCTTGTACCTAATGACATGTAACACACCGACATGAGGTAGCATTCCATCCAAGGTATTGACGAGGTCGAGTGTCGAGAGGAAGGAGTTCACCTTGACATATATGGCAGGGGTTTGTGTTGTTGGTCCACTTGGGGGACTCCTTGGCCATGGTGTAGCGTCGATGATAGTCGGGGCTGCACTTGTTGGTCTTGAGGCGTAGGTGTCCAAAGGCCACCCCGCATCATCTCCCCCCCTTGGGGAAGAGTCGTCCTCGACTCTTGTTCCTTCTCACCGACGGTGTAGTCCAAGACGGTTCTCCCATGTTGTGGTAGAGGGAAAAAGTCGCGGTCGAAGAAGAACTTGGGGAAAAACAACTTGCGAATGGAAAGCTTGTGGATGCCAATTTTGTGATCGGCGAACAAGAGGCTCTCAATCAAGTATGAAGCATCAAGTCGTTTCTCCAAGAGGCATTTGGAAAAAATGGGAACCAAAAGAGTGTGGATGTATCCAAAATTTGGTAGGGAAAAAATGTGTGCATGTAAGAGTTGTAAGGTGTCAAAAATGTGTGGTGTAGCATTGTCCCAAACAAGTGGAACAAACAAAAGGCAAGTGTCGGCGGCAAAATTTGGGGCAAAATTGTTATGTGCAATGGCAAAACGATGGAGACTTCGAACTTGGGAGAGTATGGTTGGCTTGAGCCGAGTATGAGTGTCCTCAAGTGTGAAAGAATCCATTGCAATTGCCAAAGATGAAATGAGAAATCCAAAGAAGAGCAACTTTTTGTGTGACATGTGGCACAAGATGCATAAGGTGTCTCTCGCATGTATGACATGGTCCTTGAGAATCTCGGAGTGTATGATGATATCATCAAGACATACAACAACCATTGTGCCAACAAGATGTGTCAGGATATATTGCATAAGAGGCACAAGAGGTGACGAGGAATTGGACCAAACCGGAAACTCGACAAGGCAAGTCGGAAACACACGAGGGTGAAGGCATGTGGGAACATACCCTTTGGTGTTATTCCCGCGGGTTAGGTCCTTGTTGGGGTAGCTCTCAATTGCGCGTTTCGTGAGCTCATGCTCCGTGGCGGTGGAAGTTGTCATTCGGGTACCTATACACACAAAAGAGAAAACAAAAAGCGTGTGTGCATGGTAGAGGAACACATCATCCATCATGATGTTCCATGTCTTGTGCACATCACCATTAGTGTCAATCAACATAGTATGGAATGCATGGCGATAGTGCAAATGGCAAGAAGGTGCATTCATGGCATGTGGTAACTCATGATCATCAAAAAGTGAGAAGGCTATGGGGGCCATCTCGTGGACAATGAAATAAGCATTCTTGCATACCAAGCATAAGAAAGAGCAATTGTTCGCAATCTTGGATGCAAGGATCATGGAAGAGTGTAAACATGTGGGGCAAAGCATGCGGAAGCTAATGTCATCCTTGTCATTATCATTGCAATCAATACATGGTAAAGAGCAAGTGGTCGACACATTGCCAGCAATGGTAAAAAAATTGAAGCTCTCATAACATGGCATGGTCATGGTATCACAAGCATTCACTTCCACATGATCAACAATGTTATCAAGAAAACTATCGCATGGGAAAATGAAAGTAGCATGTGACGTAGCAAATGTATCATCAAGATCATGCATGCACTCATAAGTCATCATGTCCACTAGTGGGATCATGGCAACATCAACACCTATGTTGTTACCTTTGTCGGCCGACTCATTTGAAGTAGGTGTTGTGGAAGTAGGAGGATCCATGTGGTCGACATGTCCATCTTGGAGCAAGCATGGTGAGATATCATCATCTTCATGCACCATGTACATCGTCTCCATGATCGGGAACTCATCCTCCGTGGAACCTAGTGCAACATAAGAAGACACCATAGAGGGGGAGGTTAATGTGTTAGCAAATGTAATGTCCTCCAAGGACCTATCATCTACCTCTCTCAACTCGCTTGGTGTATCACTCATGTCCTCCAAACGGAAGCACTCAAACTCACATATGGGGTGGAAGTCACTCAACTCACTATCACTCTCACTCAAGTGGGCTAAGTGGCTCTCATGCTCAGATGGGATTGGTACCAACTCATCGATCAAGCATATAGGAGTAGGCTCGACTTTCTCATCTCCATGCGCCTCCTTGGTTGAAGGGAAGTTCCCATGCTCAACCATCTCAACTCCATCGCCTCCCAAGTCGTCCTCCATCGGTGGCGCCGTAGTGTCGTGGAGAGCTAGGCTCGGATCCACATCATCCTTGCGTTGGCCTTGGAGGTCTTCATCTTGAAGTGTGGGCGCCGTAGGCTTCTTGGTGGCTTGGGCTTGTAGCTCGTCGAAGTGGAGCATGTCGGTGCTCGTCGATGTGCATTGCCATGCCATGTGACCCTTGGCCTTGCATACCTCACATAGGAGATTGGGACATTCCCGTGGAGGGTGGCCTTGTTGCTTGCACTTGTAGCATCGGAGTCCATAGGCATGTGACGAGGTAGAGGCCATTGTGGTGGTGGCACAAGAGGTGGAAGTCGCCTTATGAGGAAGGTATGCGCGATGTGCACTTGCCATCCTTGGAGTGGTAGGCACCCTATCATGGTGTTTGTCGCCTTCATGTCGAGGCTCTCGTAGTCGTGCTTCATCACCATGTCTTGATGAGTGTCGTCGAAGATCCTTGGGGGATGTTGGTCGATGTCGATCATGAAGTGGCTTGTGGCGGCGAAGCTCATGTGGTGACGTATATCGATGTAGACCATGAGGTGGTAGTGGTCGACGACTTTCATGAGATGGTGTGAGTCGATGACGGTCCTTGCCATGCCGAGATGATGGCTCATGCGACTTGGCATGTTGCTTGCGGCGCCTTGTGGAGCTTGGAGAAGAGTGTCGATGACGATCATGTTGTGGACGCTCTTGATGCTCCATATGATGTACTTGAAGTCGACGATCTTGTGCATAAGCACTCTCATGGTGGCACCTAGTGGAGCTCGGAGAAGTGTGTCGATGATGCTCATGATGGGGACGCTCTTGATTATCCATAAGATGGTGCCATCGTGGAGGTCCTCTATCTTCATATGTAGCTCCATTGGCCAAGTAGGTGACTAGGTGAGGCTCCGCCATGGTGTCGATGCCGTATGCGTGGCGTTGCTCCACCATGTAGTCCATGCTTGATGAGCCATTGTCGATGTAGGGCTCGTCGAAGTCGTCCTCAAGGTGGTGCTCCACCATGTCGTCCATGTCGATAATGCTTGGAGAGCCATGGTCGTTGTCGAGCTCTTCGATGTCGGAGATGTCGGTGATGCGTGTAGTTGACACGTACGTTGGGAACCCCAAGAGGAAGGTGTGATGCGCACAGTAGCAAGTTTCCCTCAGTAAGAAACCAAGGTTTAATCGAACCAGTAGGAGTCAAGAAGCACGTTGAAGGTTGATGGCGGAGGAGTGTAGTGCGGCGCAACACCAGGGATTCCGGCGCCAACGTGGAACCTGCACAACACAATCACAGAACTTTGCCCCAACATAACAGCGAGGTTGTCAATCTCACCGGCTTGCTGTAAACAAAGGATTAGATGTATAGTGTGGATGATGATGTTTGTTTGCGAAGAATAGTAAAGAACAATTGCAGCAGATTGTATTTCAGATGTAAAGAATAGGACCGGGGTCCACAGTTCACTAGCGGTGTCTCTCCCATAAGATAGCAGATGTTGGGTGAACAAATTACAGTTGGGCAATTGACAAATAAAGAAGGCATAACAATGCACATACATATATCATGATGAGTACTATGAGATTTAATCGGGGCATTACGACAAAGTACATAGACCGCTATCTAGCATGCATCTATGCCTAAAAATTCCACCTTCGAGGTTATCATCCGAACCCCTTTCGCATTAAGTTGTAAACAACGGACAATTGCATTAAGTATGGTGCGTAATGTAATCAACACAAATATCCTTAGACAAAGCATCGATGTTTTATCCCTAGTAGCAACAAGCACATCCACAACCTTAGAACTTTCCGTCACTCGTCCCAGCATTTAATGGAGGCATGAACCCACTATCGAGCATAAATACTCCCTCTTGGAGTCACAAGTATCAACTTGGCCAGAGCCTCTACTAGCAACAGAGCGCATGCAAGAACATAAATAACATATATGATAGATTGATAATCAACTTGACATAGTATTCAGTATTCATCGGATCCCAACAAACACAACATGAAGGATTACAAATAGATGATCTTGATCATGATAGGCAGCTCACAAGATCTAACATGATAGCACAATGAGGAGAAGACAACCATCTAGCTACTGCTATGGACCCATAGTCCAGGGGTGAACTACTCACACATCGATCCGGAGGCGATCATGGCGATGAAGAGACCTCCGGAGTTGATTCCCCTCTCCGGCAGGGTGCCGGAGGCGATCTCCTGAATCCCCCGAGATGGGATTGGCGGCGGCGGCGTCTCTGGAAGGTTTTTCGTATCGTGGCTCTCGGTACTGGGGGTTTCGCGACGGAGGCTTTAAGTAGGCGGAAGGGCGGAGTCGGGAGTGTCACGGGGGCCCCACACGCTAGGGCCGCGCGGGCCCCCTCTAGGCCGCGCCGCCCTAGTGTGGCGGCGCCCCGTGGCCCCACTTCGGCTCCCCTCCGGTCTTCTGGAAGCTTCGTGCAAAAATAGGACCCTGGGCGTTGATTTCGTCCAATTCGGAGAATATTTCCTTACTAGGATTTCTGAAACCAAAAACAGCGAAAACAAAGAATCGGCTCTTCGGCATCTCGTCGGTAGGTTAGTGCCGTGAAAATGCTTAATAATGACATATAATGTGTATAAAACATGTGAGTATCATCATAAAAGTAGCATGGAACATAAGAAATTATAGATACGTTTGGGACGTATCAAGCATCCCCAAGCTTAGTTCCTACTCGCCCTCGAGTTGGTAAACGATAACAAAGATAATTTCTGAAGTGACATGCTATCATAATCTTGATCATACTATTGTAAAGCATATGAGATGAATGCAGCGATTCGAAGCAATGGTGAAGATAATGAGTAAACAAATGAATCATATAGCAAAGACTTTTCATGAATAATACTTTCAAGACAAGCATCAATAAGACTTGCAGAAGAGTTACTCATAAAGCAATAAGTTCAAAGTAAAGGTATTGAAGCAACATAAAGGAAGATAAAGTTTCAGCGGTTGCTTTCAACTTCAACATGTTTATCTCATGGATAATTGTCAACACAAAGCAATATAACAAGTGCAATAAGTAAACATGTAAGAATCAATGCACACAGTTGATACAAGTGTTTGCTTCTAAGATAGAAAGAATAGGCAAACTGACTCAACAATAAAGTAAAAGTTAGGCCCTTCGCAGAGGGAAGCATTGATTACTATTTTTGTGCTAGAGCTTTTCATTTTGAAAACAAGAAACAATTTTGTCAACGGTAGTAATAAAGCATATGAGTTATGTATAAGATATCTTATAAGCTGCAAGCCTCATGCATAGTATACTAATAGTGCTCGCACCTTGTCCTAATTAGCTTGGGTTAACACGGATTATCATTGCATAGCATATGTTTCAACCAAGTGTCACAAAGGGGTACCTCTATGCCGCTCTGTACAAAGGTCTAAGGAGAAAGCTCGCATTGGATTTCTCGCTTTTGATTATTCTCAACTTAGACATCCATACCGGGACAACATAGACAACAGATAATGGACTCCTCTTTAATGCATAAGCATTCAACAACAATTAATATTCTCATAAGAGATTGAGGATTGGTTGTCCAAACTGAAACTTCCACCATGAATCATGGCTTTAGTTAGCGGCCCAATGTTCTTCTCTAACAGTATGCATACTCCAACCATTTGATTATGAAAACCGCCCTTACTTCAGACAAGACGAACATGCATAGCAACTCACATGATATTCAACAAAGGTAAAAGAGTTGATGGCGTCCCCAGAAACATGGTTATCGCTCAACAAGCAACTTATTAAGAAATAAGACACATAAGTACATATTCTTCACCACAATAGTTTTCAAGCTATTTTGTCCCATGAGCTATATATTGTAAAGGTAAAGAATAGAAATTTTAAAGGTAGCACTCAAGTAATGTACTTTGGAATGGCGGAGAAATACCATGTGGTAGGTAGGTATGGTGGACACAAATGGCATAGTAGTTGGCTCAAGGATTTGGATGCACGAGAAGAATTCCTCTCAATACAAGGCTAGGCTAGCAAGGTTGTTTGAAGCAAACTCAAGTATAAAAGGTGCAGCAAAGCTCACATATGAACATATTGTAGCTATTATAAGACTTTACATTGTCTCCTTGTTGTTCAAACACCTCAACCAGAAAATATCTAGACTCTAGAGATCAATCATGCAAACCAAATTTTAACAAGCTCTATGTAGTTATTCATTAATGAGTACAAGGTACATGATGCAAGAGCTTAAACAAGATCTATATGAGCTCAACAATTGACAAGTATCACATTATTCAAGACATTAAACCATTTACCACATGCGGCATTTTCCGTTTCCAACCATATAACAATGAATGAAGTAGTTCAAATTTCGCAATGAACATTAAAGATGAAGCTAAGAACATATGTGTTCATACGAAACAGCGGAGCGTGTCTCTCTCCCACACAAAGAATGCTAGGATCCGATATTATTCAAACAGAAACAAAAAATAAATAAAAAAGCAAACAGACGCTCCAAGTAAAGCACATAAGATGTGACGGAATAAAAATATAGTTTCACTAGAGGAACCTGATAAGTTGTCGATGAAGAAGGGATGCCTTGGGCATCCCCAAGCTTAGACGCTTGGGTCTTCTTAAAATATGCAGGGATGAACCACGGGGGCATCCCCAAGCTTTGACCTTTCACTCTTCTTGATCATATTGTATCATCCTCCTCTCTTGACCCTTGAAAACTTCCTCCACACCAAACTCGAAACAACTCATTAGAGGGTTAGTGCATAATCAAAAATTCACATGTTCAGAGGTGACATAATCATTCTTAATACTTCTGGACATTGCACAAAGCTACTGGACATTAATGGAACAAAGAAATCCATCCAACATAGCAAAAGAGGCAATGCGAAATAAAAGGCAGAATCTGTCAAAACAGAACAGTCCGTAAAGACGGATTTTATTGAAGCACCAGACTTGCTCAAATGAAAATGCCCAAATTGAATGAAAGTTGCGTACATATCTGAGGATCACGCACGTAAATTGGCAGATTTTTATGAGCTACCTACAGAGAGGCAGGTCGAAATTCGTGACAGCAAGAAATGCTGTTTCACGCAGACAATCCAAATCTAGTATTGGCTTTACTATCAAAGACTTTACTTGGCACAACAATGCAATAAAATAAAGATAAGGAGAGGTTGCTACAGTAGTAAACAACTTCCAAGACTCAAATATAAAATAAAGTGCGAAGTAAAATAATGGATTGTCTCCCATAAGCGCTTTTCTTTAACGCCTGGCGCAGAAAGTGTGAATCAAGTATTATCAAGAGATGAAGCATCAACATCATAATTTGTTCTAATAATAGAATCATAAGGTAACTTCATTCTCTTTCTAGGGAAGTGTTCCATACCTTTCTTGAGAGGAAATTGATATTTAATATTACCTTCCTTCATATCAATGGTGGCACCAACAGATTCGAAGAAAAGGTCTTCCCAATATAATGGGACAAGATGCATTGCATTCAATATCCAAGACAACAAAATCAACGGGGACAAGGTTATTTTTAACCACAATACGAACATTATCAATCCTCCCCAAAGGTTTCTTTATAGCATTATCAACAAGATTAACATCCAAATAACAATTTTTTAATGGTGGCAAGTCAAGCATATCATAAATTTTCTTAGGCATAACAGAAATACTTGCACCAAGATCACATAAAGCATTACAATCAAAATCATTGACCTTCATCTTAATGATGGGATCCCAACCATCTTCTAACTTTCTAGGAATAGAGGTTTTCAAGTTTTAGTTTCTCTTCTCTAGCTTTTATGAGAGCATTTGTAATATGTTTTGTAAAGACCAAATTTATAGCACTAGCATTGGGACTTTTAGCAAGATTTTGTAAGAACTTTATAAATTCAGAGATGTGACAATCATCAAAGTCTAAACCATTATGATCTACAGCAATGGGATCATTGTCCCCAATATTTTGAAAAATTTCAGCAGCTTTATCAATTTCAGTGAGCTTTAGCAGTTTCAGACAATTTTGCACGCTTTGCACTAGGAGTAGAAGCATTGCCAACACCAATTATTTTACCATTGATAGTAGGAGGTGTAGGAATATGTGAAACATTATCATTACTAGTGGTGGTAATAGTCCAAACTTTAGCTACATTATTCTTTTTAGCTAGTTTTTCATTTTCTTCTCTTTCCCACCTGGCATGCAATTCGGCCATCAATCTTATATTCTCATTAATTCGAACTTGGATGGAATTTGCTGTAGTAACAATCTTATTATCAATATCCTTATTAGGCATAACTTTCAAGTTTAAAAGATCAACATCAGAGGCAAGTCTATCAACCTTAGAAGCAAGAATATCAATTTTTATCGAGCTTTTCCTCAACAGATTTGTTAAAAGCAGTTTGTGTACTAATAAATTTTTTAAGAATGGCTTCAAGACCAGGGGGTACACTCCTGTTATTGTTGTAAGAATTCCCATAAGAATTACCATAACCATTACCATTAGCAGAAGGATATGGCCTATAGTTGTTACCAGAATTATTCCTATAAGCATTGTTGTTGAAATTATTATTTTTAATGAAGTTCACATCAACATGTTCTTCTTGGCCAACCAATGAAGCTAAATGAACATTATTAGGATCAACATTAGATCTACCATTCACAAGCATAGACATAATAGCATCAATCTTATCACTCAAGGAGGAGGTTTCTTCAATAGAATTTACCTTCTTACCTTGTGGAGCTCTTTCCGTGTGCCATTCAGAGTAATTTGTCATCATATCATCAAGAAGCTTTGTTGCCGCCCCCAAAGTGATGGACATAAAGGTACCTCCAGCAGTTGAATCCAATAGGTTCCGCGAAGAAAAATTCAATCCTGCATAAAAGGTTTGGATGATCATCCAAGTAGTCAGTCCGTGGGTTGGGCAATTCTTTACCAAAGATTTCATTCTCTCCCATGTTTGAGCAACATGTTCATTATCTAATTGCTTAAAATTCATTATGCTACTTCTCAAAGATATAATTTTAGCGGGAGGATAATATCTACCAATAAAAGCATCCTTACATTTAGTCCAAGAATCAATACTATTTCTAGGCGAGAGATAGCAACCAATCTTTAGCTCTTCCTCTTAAGGAGAAAGGAAACAATTTTAATTTTATAATGTCACCATCTACATCCTTATACTTTTGCATTTCACATAGTTCAACAAAATTATTAAGATGGGCAGCAGCATCATACGAACTAACACCAGAAAATTGCTCTCTCATAACAAGATTCAGTAAAGCAGGTTTAATTTCAAAGAATTCTGCTGTAGTAGCAGGTGGAGCAATAGGTGTGCATAGAAAATCATTATTATTTGTGCTAGTGAAGTCACACAACTTAGTATTCTCAACAGTACCCATTTTAGCAGTAGTAAATAAAGCAAACTTGATAAAGTAAATGCAAGTAACTAATTTTTTTATGTTTTTGATATGGAGAACAAGACAGTAAATAAAGTAAAACTAGCAACTAATTTTTTTGTGTTTTGATATAATGCAGCAAACAAAGTAGTAAATAAAGTAAAAGTAAAGCAAGACAAAAACAAAGTAAAGATATTGGAAGTGGAGACTCCCCTTGCAGCGTGTCTTGATCTCCCCGGCAACGGCGCCAGAAATTTGCTTGATGCGTGTAGTTGACACGTCCGTTGGGAACCCCAAGAGGACGGTGTGATGCGCACAGTAGCAAGTTTCCCTCAGTAAGAAACCAGGGTTTAATCGAACCAGTAGGAGTCAAGAAGCACGTTGAAGGTTGATGGCGGAGGAGTGTAGTGCGGCGCAACACCGTGGATTCCAGCGCCAACGTGGAACCTCGCACAACACAATCACGGAACTTTGCCCCAACGTAACGGCGAGGTTGTCAATCTCACCGGCTTGCCGTAAACAAAGTATTAGATGTATAGTGTGGATGATGATGTTTGTTTGCGAAGAACGAGTAAAGAACAATTGCAACAGATTGTATTTCGGATGTAAAGAATAGGACCGGGGTCCACGCTTCACTAGCGGTGTCTCTCCCATAAGATAGCAGATGTTGGGTGAACAAATTACAGTTGGGAAATTGACAAATAAAGAAGGCATAACAATGCACATACATATATCATGATGAGTACTATGAGATTTAATCAGGGCATTACGACAAAGTACATAGACCGCTATCGAGCATGCATCTATGCCTAAAAAGTCCACCTTCAGGTTATCATCCGAACCCCTTTCAGTATTAAGTTGTAAACAACAGACAATTGCATTAAGTATGGTGCGTAATGTAATCAACACAAATATCCTTAGACAAAGCATCGATGTTTTATCCCTAGTAGCAACAAGCACATCCACAACCTTAGAACTTTCTCGTCACCGTCCCAGCATTTAATGGAGGCATGAACCCACTATCGAGCATAAATACTCCCTCTTGGAGTCACAAGTATCAACTTGGCCAGAGCCTCTACTAGCAACGGAGAGCATGCAAGAACATAAATAACATATATGATAGATTGATAATCAACTTGACATAGTATTCAATATTCATCGGATCCCAACAAACACAACATGAAGGATTACAAATAGATGATCTTGATCATGATAGGCAGCTCACAAGATCTAACATGATAGCACAATGAGGAGAAGACAACCATCTAGCTACTTCTATGGACCCATCACTAGTAGGAAAACCCTTATAGGCGAAGCTTAGTTCTGTGGCGCACCGTTTTGAGTGCGCCACAGAAACTTATTTTGTGGCGCACAAAGCTCGGTGCGCCACAGAAATAGCTTAATTTTGTGGCGCACTACTAGACCGTGCGCCACAAAAACTTGGTGGGCCCCACACCCTGTCACCCCCAATCATTGGTTTTACAATTTCTATGGCGCACAAACCTCGGTGCGCCACGTAAATTACTTCTTCGTGGCGCACGGCAACGGTGCGCCACAAAAATAAGGTATTCCGTGGCGCACTGTTTTGTGTGCGCCACGGAAATAAGTTATTCCGTGGCGCATCTGCGCTCGGTGCGCCACAGAAATAAGCTATTCCGTGGCGCATCGTGGTTGGTGCGCCACGGAATTAGCGAACCGTATCTACAAAAGTGAGCCAACCTCCCACCTACCACACTACACAAGCCATTCTTCTTCCTCCATCTAGCTCGTCCCCCCTTCTCTCTCATACCATTTTGACTCCACTTTTCACTTGCTTGGGTATTTATTGCACTTACTTTGGTTGATACTTAATTGGAGTTGAGGAGAAGGCTCTCCATACTCTCTCCTCCTCTCGAAGTCATCGATCGCGGTCTCGTCTCGGTATCGAATCTAGAAGGTGAGTAGTTGGAGGAGACATACATATGCTTGGAGGAGACATGCATATGCTTGTAGATCTTGTGTGGCCGTCGTGTGTATGGATGCTTGTTGCAGGTGAAGCGCTTGTGTGTGTGCCGGTGTGGTGCATGGATGTTTGCCGAAATGTTGATTCATTTCCGTTTCGGCAAGTTTTGCACTACCCATATGTCCTACTTTGAGGAGAGGTCATGCCAAATTTTTCCACTCCATGTAATACCTTGAGGAGAGGTACGGCCCATGCATGTGTGTGCATTTGGTGCGGTTCTAATTTCCTGTTCTATGTATACCATTTGCAGGCAAGCATGGTCCTCTCGATGAGTTCCGCTCGAATCTCTAGATACAAGATAGACGCGAAGGAGGACATGATTCGGAACAATAGGCGACAGATAAGATGTCCGTGTCGATCATGCAAACTCGAGCGCTGGATCAACCCTGATTCCGGACAACTGGAGGAGCACCTGCCGAGGCGCGGTTTCATGCAAGACAACCAGGCGCGGCCGGCCCCATCAAATGGTGCGCATGAAGACCATGTCGAGCGAGATGACTATCATCATGAAGAAGACTATCATCATGCCGACGGGGACTATCATCATGAAGAAGAAGTCGACGGAGAAGATCATCATGAAGAAGAAGATGCCGGCGGAGAACATCATCATGATGAAGAAGAAGATTCCGGCGCGACCCCGCTAATTTCGGCCTTGCGGGACTCTCATGTTCAAGATCTTCTCCTCCAGGAGACGAGCAACGATAGAGTTGCAGCTAGAGAGAGAGCCAAGCTGTCGCAAATGGAGAAAGACGGGATGACTCCGATCTTTCCCGGGTGTCGTCCGCAGGATACGCGCTTGCATGTAACGCTTGATTACCGGCAGATGAAGACGCAGAACAAGTGGACCGATTCCAGCTTCAGCAAGAGCTTAAAATTCTGGCACGATCGTCTCCCGGAGGGGAACACATTGCCAAGTAGTACCGAGGAGGCCAAGAAAGTCGTGTGTCCCCTTGACCTACCGCACGAAAAATACCACGCCTGCATTAATGATTGTGTGATTTATAGGTGCGAGTACAAGGACAGAACCACATGTCCGGTGTGTGGCCACGGACGGTACAAGGTTGGGAACAAGAAGGTACCTCGAAAGGTGGTATGGTACTTTCCTATCACTCCCCGTCCGCAGCGGTATTTCGTGGACCCTAAGGAAGCAAAGCTCATGCAATGGCACGAGGAAAGGCAGAAGCCCGAAGAAGATCCGGAGATGGGCTATATGCCGACACACCCTTCGTACGCCGGACAGTGGCAAACATTGGACATCGCCTTCCCTAGGTTCGGGGGCGACGCAAGGAACATCGAGGCCGGGTATGAGCACCGATGGACTCAATCCGTTCGGCAACCAGAGTAGCACGCATAGCACCCGGCCCGTGTTTGTATGGCCTTACAACCTACCCCCGTGGCTGTGCACCAAGCAAAGGTACATACACCTGAGTATTCTCATTCAGGGGCCGAAACAACCAGGTGTCGACATGCATTTGTATCTCGGGCTGCTGAAAGAGGAGTTAGACACGTTGTGGAAGATGCCACCCCGTACGTGGGACGCCTACACTAGAACTTATTTCGATATGAGAGCCGCGTTGATCACGACGGTCACGGACTATCCTGGTTACGCATATGTATCTGCCCGGGTGGGCCACGGATTCAACGGCTGTGTGAAGTGCATGGACGATACCCCGCATCTACAACTACCAAGGGATCCCGGGTCCTCGAAAACCGTCTACCCGTGTGCTCGAAGGTGGCTTCGCTTGGATCACCCGTGGAGAAAACGCGGTGATCCGTTCAATGGTAAAGATGAGCCCGATGGACCCCCACGCCCGAGGAGTGGCGCATAAATCAATGATCTTCTCGAAAAATTGGAAGGAGTGCCCAGCGCCGGGAAAGAAGCGACCGAAGCCGCAGCCGCTGCTCGGTGTATGGAAAGCGAGGTCCGTTTTCCACGACTTGGAGTACTGGAAGGTCCTCCACACGCCCCACAGCCTCGATGTCATGCACATTACGAAGAACGTTACCGAGAGTCTGCTTGGCACTCTTTGCAACTCAGAAAAGTCCAAGGATGGACCAAAAGCAAGATACGATCTTAAACATTTTGGCATCGTGAAAGATCTTCAAGCCCCGATACCGACGATGATGATGATGATGATGATCGGACGGAAGGGACTCAACGTCTCCGTAAAAGGGCTAAGAAGAACGCGGTGCAGCTTCCCGCTGCTCGCTTCACAACGAGTCCGGAGGAGCTCGAGCAGCTTTTCAGGTGCCTCCTAGGAGTGAAAGTTCCTCACGGTTACTCGGGGAATATAAGCGGATATCCGGACGTAGCGAAGAAGAGGTTCACCGGGATGAAGTCTCACGATTGCCACGTGCTAATGACGCAGATACTTCCCGTTGCGATCCGAGGCATAATGGACGAGCACGTCCGTGATACGATGTTTGGCCTATGCAACTTTTTTGACGTTATCACCGGAAGTCGATCGGCGTGAGGCAGCTCAAGATGCTACAGGATGAGATCGTGGTGATACTATGTGAGCTCGAGATTTACTTCCCGCCCGCATTCCGTGATATATGCGTCCATCTCCTTCTCCATGTCGTTGAAGACATCAAGCAGCTCGGCCCAACGTTCCTCCACAACATGATGCCTTTCGAAAGGCGTAACGGTGTCATGAAAGGATACGTTCGCAATAGGGCCCGTCCGGACGCAAGCATGGCCAAGGGGTTTCTAACCTACGAGTGCATCTCCTTCTCGCCGAATTATCTAAGCACCGAGGACGACGAGGATCATGTTGGTCTACCCCCCGGACGCACCTCGGGAGGCTCGCCGGAGTCGGTCACCGCGAGGGCTACCGCTCAGTCCATGTCGGCATTGAAAATCGACGCGACGACTTTGACAGGGCTCACCGGGTCGCGCTACAACACTTAAAACCGACCGAACCTTTCGTGCAAGAGCACAAAAGCATGGTCGAGCAGAATTACATCGATATGGGCCGGCCGAGGAAGATGGGAGACGTAACCAAAAAGCACAACTCCAGCTTCACGCGTTGGTTCAAGCAAACTCAACTGGTTGAAGCACAGAGAAATACGCCTTCTACCGAAGATGAAAAACTCATATACACCTTACCACAGGGACCCGCGCATAACGTAAGGACCTATCGTGGGTACGACATCAACGGTTACAGTATTCTACACCGAGGAAAAGGACAGAAATAGTGAAAATCAAAACTCAGGAGTAACTATGCTGTCATACGCCGATGACGAGACTAATGTCAAGGAAAGATTTTTTGGAAGGATCGAGGAGATATGGGAGCTCAATTACTCGTGGAGAGACGGTGCCAATGTTTCGTGTGAAATGGGCCAAGAAGGTCGAAAAAGAAGGCCGATATTTCACAACCATGGTTATACCCGATGCAAAATCGAAGAACGCATCCGCGAAAAATGAGCCATGGGTACTCGGTAGCCAAGTTTACCAATGCTTCTTCATCACCGATCCGTCGAGGCCTAGCCATGTTGTCGTGAGGAGGGGCAAGAGGAGCATCATAGGAATGCAAGGAGACGCCAACGAGGAAGACTTGGACAAGAACGGTGACCCGAAGATGGAGGAGGAATTCGACAGGCACTTCGACATGCCTACTACTAGTAAAGTAAGAAGGAAGACCTCCCTACCCTCTAAAGGTTGTCCGTTCACGCGAAGAAATCTCAAGGTGGCCGGCATAAAGTATTCAACCGCCAACAACCGAAAGGGCAAGAAGATTGCGAAGAGACGCTAGAGCTCGTTGCCAGGACGAAGAAGATCTTTTTTGGTCTATCACATGTGTGTGAGTGTGTGTGTTAGACAAGTACATGCATGTGTGTGTGAGAGAAACAAGAACATGTTTGTATGAGACAAGTAATTTATAATTCTCTCTACTAATTACTAAATAATGTTGTGTTATTTATTGAAATGTAACTAAAATATGAAAAAAAGGAAGAAAAATTGTGTGGCAGCCAGGGTTCGAACCTCGGCTACTAATGGCCTAACATTGGCCTTAACCACTAGACTAGTACTATGTATCCGTCGCGACACAGCAAGAACCCGTTTTGTTTTGCTAAGTGTCTAAATTCCGTGGCGCATGCCTATTTAGGTGCGCCACGTAATTAAGAAATTCCGTGGCGCATGAAAGAGCCGATGCGCCACTGGAATGCTTAATTCGTGGCGCACTTAGAGTGATGCGCCACGGAATTAAGACACTTGGTGAAATAACTTGAACCTTTCTTCCCCACTCCCCGTACTAGCGCTTCTTCCCCGACAACGAGCCAACCCTAGCGCAACCACCGCCGCCGCCAAGCGCCGCCACCAAGCGCCGCTGCCGCCGACGAGGAGGAGGAAGGGGACCGCCACGCCGCCGCCGAGCAGGACACCCAACCCCGAGCCGCCGCCGCAGATCAAGGAGGAGGAGGACCGCCACGCCGCCGCCGAGGACGTACCCGAGAAGGAGGCCGCCGCACATCGAGGAGGAGGAGGCCGCTGCACCTCGAGGAGGAAGAGGAGAGACCACCGTCGTCGCTACCGTCACCATCGGTGAGCTTTCCTCTCTCCTTCCCTCCACCTTCCCCCTCCCCTCTTCCCTCCCCTCTCCCCTTCCCTCCCCCTTCCCCCCCCCCGGCTAGGGTTCCCGCTAGTTAGGGTTCATTGGAGTTCATAGTCTCTGTTTGCAAATTGAAATGCTTTAGGGTTCCTCGCTAGTTAGGGCGAATTCTCATGCTCATGCTCATGCTCACTAGAGATTTTAAAATGCTACCGGTTGCAAATAAAGATTTTGAAATAAAGATTCTGCAATATTGTGGTCAAATGGAACGAAACAAGGGACAAAGCAACATGATTGATCCATCTATCAAATGCCTAATGCAAATGCAAATGAAAATGCCTAATGCTACTTGCAAATGAAGTAGGTACTCGGTTGATATAGCAATAAGTAGTATTTTTTAAATGAACAACCATATTGCAATTATCAAGTGCATGATTATGCCAATACTATTTAGTGTGTTACAAGTAATTAAACCAAGTGCATGCTTGCCATAAACTGCTATCGCTTATTGGTGCTGTTGTGGGCATGCTCGATGCTCATAACAATAATGAAATGAAAAAATGCTTGCTCATGCTCATGCTTGCCATAAATTGCTACTCGGTTCAAATTGCTTGTGATAGCAGCTTTTGTTTTCTTTATTCATTGCTTGCTCGTTTGATTTTTGGGTGAGCTGGATGTCGCTTTATGAGTGACTAGTAATAAGTAAATGACTTATGTTGCTCATGTTGCTCTCTCGGTTAATAAAATGAAATTGCATCATGTCTGCTCTCCGGTTTGAAACTAATTTTTTGGTTGAAAATGAATGCAGTAGGAAATGCAAAATGAAATGATAAGCAATTTATATAGTTGGTTTAGTTGGTTTAGATGAAATGCAAAATGCAAGTAGCTAGCTAGGTTCATTTAGTTGATTTATGTTGGTTTAGATGAAATGGAAAATGCAAGTAGCTTGGTTCATATATAGTTGCTGCTATATTAACTTTACTTCGCTTCCTTTTGGTCAAATGCATGCTACTGATCCAGGGTACATAAAAAATTGGAATGCTATTTAATTATATCCGGAATAATAGCATTTTCATTTGAAGTCACATGTTGGCGTAGCTACTGGTTGGCTTGCTCTATAAGCTTGTATGCTTGTTTATGCTCTATAATGCTACTAGTACATGAAATGCTACTACTATTTGAATTCATTTAATGTACTCTGGTTTTTGTAGTGCTCCAGGTTGTGTAGTGCTCCAGGTTGTGTAGTGCTCCAGATTTGTAGTGCTCCAGGTTTTGATGCTCCAGGTTTTGATGTAGTTGTATTCTTCAGTGTTTTGATGCTTCGGATTTTGATGTAGTTGTAGCTCCAGTGTTTTGATGCTTCAGGTTTTTGATGCTCCAGGTTTTGTTGTAGATGCTCTAGGTTTTGATGCTTCAGGTTTTTGATGCTCCAGGTTTTGATGTAGTAGTATTTGGATACAATTTTGTATGATGATGAACATGGTTAGAATCTGTGAATATGGTGATGAATGTGGGCTCCAGGTTTTGCAGGGATTTCATTGAGTTGCCCATTTCTCCCGAAGCGTTGATTAACTTCCGTTTCGGTTGAGAAATGGGCACTCCTACGTAGAAAAATTAGCAAAAGTCATGCCGAATTTTCTGGTTGACTTTTGTACTAACTTGTTGCCTCTTTTTAATGAAGTGCAAATAAACATGTCGGGCAACACTTCTAAGCCCAGGAGCCGAACGAAGAAGCGAGAGAGGCCAACAAGGACTTCGGGAGGGCTATGAGCAGCCCCGGAAGGCCGCCGCCGAGTCGCCCGACGATGAGGAAGAGGGCCGGGACGCCGCCTCCGAGGGAGAGGGCCGGGACACCGCCTCCGAGGGAGAGGGCCGGGGGCCGCCGCCGACACCGGCGACGATGACGATACCTGGGACGATGCCGCCCAGCACCGGTGAAGAGACGGCCGGTGAAGAGAACGCGGCCAACCGCACGGAAGGTGATAGCGGCGGCAACCCTCGGGAGGGTAAGAAGAAGAGGACGGCGAGGAGGCCAAGGAGGGATCGGAGGCCGCAAGTGCTCGCCAACGTCACCGATCATTTCACGGTAGTCTCCGAAAGTGGCCTACCCTTGGAGCCTTCGTGGGTTGCCAAAGGGTACGGCATGCAACTAGGGTGCATCGTCCGTGAAACCGTGCCGATCCTAACTCAGGACCTCAGAAGCAAGGAGAACGAGGCTATCGCCCAATCCCTCCTCCGAAGCTTCACCAACGATACACGTTCCCGGAGCCGTTAAATAAGAAGGTGGACTCTTTAGCTCTCACGAAGATGAGCACCGCCTTGAGCAGCTGGAAGAACCGGCTGAAGGGAAAGATCGAGGCCGGTGAAAGCCGGGAGAGGATAAGTAGCAAAGACCCGTCGCTCTCCTTAGAAGACTTTAATGCATTCAAGTCTTACTTACAGAGTGACGCTCGTTAAAAAATGGACCGCCCGGGGGAAGAAAATGCGGGATTTGAACTTAGGGACCCACCATTGCGGAAGCGGCGGTTACCGAGGAAAACAGCCCACTTGGGACAAGGAGGATGCCGAGATGGTACGTCCGGGGAAAGAAAACCCCCGGCACAAAATCCGGGATGAACAGAGCTAGGAACTTTGTCCGGTCCCGCTACTACTTAGACCGGAAGACGGGGGAATTTATTACGGATCACGAAGACGTGAGGGATTTCGAGAAGTACCCGGTAAGGATAGTTCTATATTATTTCGCTCATCTTATTAGGCAATGAAGCCAAATGGGCTAACCTTAAGTTCCTTTGTCTAAAGGATGAAGAGTTGACGAAGGCTGGCCCGTCGTCCCGTGGGTCGACGGAACCGTGGGACACGCCTTTCAACAGGGCGATGAACAAGTACAAGGAGAGGGAGCCAGACAAGCCACCGACGTCGGGTGGCCGTGTGTCCGTCTTTGGCACAAGTATGAAGCTATCCGAGTACTACGGATCGGATGCCAAGACGAGAAAGCTGGAGAGGAGGTCATCGGCTAAGGATAAATCCGAGGTTCGGGAGCTGAAGAAGAAGGTGGAGTCACTAGAGAAGCTGGTGGCCGAAAAGCCTCGTGGAGAACACGGAGATGATGAACAAGTTATTGGACGAGAAGATCCGGCAGATCATCCCCCGGGTTGATGGAGGGGTTAGCTGCTTGGAATGCGGGAGGTCAAGTGGGGCCGATACATGTGCCCAGCATTAGCGGCAGCAACTCAAGCTTCCACGTGTCGCCGACGGTGCCGCTCCACCCGACGCCAGCGTCGGGGCTCCACTCGTACGCCGCCGCAGCTCCAACCGCCGCCGCAGCTCCAACCGGTCGCATCGACGCCCCCAACCGCCGCCCTTGTATCGACAAGAGCCGAGATCGACGCCATCAAGGAGGTAAACTCATTAGTTACTCCTTCGCGTCATCTTCTTTAACTATATATGCCTTTCGTGACTGCCATCTCACGATGCCCAACATGGCGCCCCTGCAAACGGTGGAGCCCGGCGGCAAGTTGGTGGAAGTTGCTAGCGGCTATGTCATGGCTTCCCGCGTTATGCACGGCGGTACATTGACGGAAGACGTGGCGAAGTTCAAGTTGGTAATGGTAGTGCCGGAGTACCGCTACGCCATCCCCCCTTTCAACCTCCGGGCACAGAAGAAGGCGACGTTTTGCCCCTTGGGGATTGCACCTCATGGCTTATGAAATGGCCGAAGAACCAGATTCGTCTGGGGGGGGGGTCTTCCGAGTTGTAAGAGAAGCACCGGCGCCACCTCCCCTATCATCCGGCCCAAGATCGCCAACGCCGACAACACCCTTAAGGAAACGGCGGTCGCCGCCCCCACTACCCCGAAGGAACCGACGGTCGCCGCCGCCACCCGGAAGGAACCGACGATCGCCGTCACCACCAGACGCCACAAACAGTTGTTGGGAGCGCTACCGCAACGACCGTCTACTAGACGCACGGTACGCCAAGCGGCGGCATCGCAACCGCCACCACCTAAGGTCCAGGACATGGCGCCACTTGATGGCAACGATGTAGATGATGATGATGACATCGATGCCTACATCAACACTGGCGCCTGCAGCCAAGATATGTACATGCCTCCTATGGATGAACAAGCCTTCCGCACACACGGCGATCAATTAGTCGTCCCGCTACAGTCACGAAGCAGCGCCTGGTCTTCACGGGTCTTTCTCAAGACACTCCTCCGGAGGCTGGCAATCCAGCTCAAGTCAAGCCTGCTACCGTTTTCAGCCCTAACACGCTGCGTAAGACGATCATCGGGGATCCACCCAAATCAACCCCAGCAACCTCGAAGCACCACCAAGCACCCGAAGCACCACCATCAGCACCACAAGCACCCCCGAGTAGGTCAAGTGAAGAAGGGAAGGAAGAGAGGAGCCAAGAAGGGCGCATCTTCGAGCCAGCCTGCTCCTAAGAGGATCCGGGCCGACGACATGGTACCACCTACACCGGATGGCTTGCCCCGGTGTCATGAAGCCGGTAAACCTATACCGCCTCCGGACATGGAACACCTCGCAAGTGGACAAATGCTCCCTTTGCAGCACTCTATTCATTATCAAGAGAGCGTCCTTCTTAAAGAAAAGGATCCAAATTACCCGGTGTTCTCGGTCAAGGTGCCGTCCAACCAGAACTTCGTCAATGAAGACCCCGCGGATATCTTCTTCATAGCGTTCGAGGACGTGTTCAATCTATTTCACTCGAAACGGCTCGACTATAACTTGGTCCGCCTATACGCGATCAATCTTCGGATGAAGATCAACGAGAGAGACCCCGCCACATCGCGGTAGCGGATCCCTACTACATGCGCGATAGCCAGCTCCAGGACGGCTCAAGGACACGGACCAAGGCAGGTGCGGTACCTCCAGAACTTCATGCTCATGCACAAAGAGAGCAACACCATTCTTCTGCCTATCTTTCCCGAGTAAGTACACATCCGCTCACGGCCGTCGTAACTTATGCTTTCTTATATATTTCTTCCATTGCCGATCATTTCCAACATTCCATTTCAATTGCATGTGTTGAGCAGGGACAAATATCGCACACTCATCATCCTAGATCCAAAGTGGTCACTAGCCCAAGTATTTCGACTCGTCGAGTACGACGACGAAGAAAGACTACACGAGAATAAGGGGTGTTCTCGATGAGGCTATCCTTGGCTACTCCAAAAGTGGAGGCACCTTCGACAAGAATGGGCAATATATCAGGCCGGACACTAAAAGATCGGGTTCAAGCACGTGATCAACTTCCCTTGTATCAAGCAGCCAACTGGCAGCATTAAGGAGGCCTTCTATGTCCTCCATCACCTTAAAGGGTTTGTCGAGGATGCAGAGATGATGTCTCCGCCACCTAGTAAGCGAGACCCCATTAAAATGTCGAGGGAAATCAGTGATGATGATCTTAGAGAAGACTTCCATCGCATCCAAGTAAAGCTCTCGGAAATTATCTTACAAGATGTATCCAACGGATCGGGGCTCTTACACGTAGCCAGAGCGTTGCCTAAGAGGGATATCGAAGAACGCCTACATAAGCAGGGTGATGGAAGGATGTGGACGACGAAGGACTTATACAAGCCGTTCCCGGAGCCGCTCAAGAAGACGTCTCGTTGACCGAGGCCAGTGTGCCTAGCATTACTTTGAATCGATAGAAAATTTGCACCGTGTTGTAAACTAAACTTGCTTAATTTGCTCGAAACGGTGTTCGTTGTTGTTGGACTTCAGTTACTATTGTAGTCGTTATCGTTGAACCATATTACTTATGTGATACCGATGCTATATTTCTTTTAGGTTTATTATTATTTCCTTGCTTTAATTCTTGTGAATATGTATGCATGTGAACCCTCTAACTCTTTCCATTGCGTTATATACTAATATGCCTTGTGTCCATAGAGATGACGTACTACGTCGTGTTCGAGGGGAGGGTTCCAGGAGTGTACGAGGAGTGGGAGGAGTGCAAGAAACAGGTGCACAAGTTCAGCGGCAATTGCTACAAAGGGTACCCGACTAGACACGAGGCGGTTGCCAAGTGGAGGGCGCACCAAGCGAACAAGAGCAAGATGAAGACCTTCCTTGTGCTCTCGCTCTTGCTCACCATCGTCGCGTCGGTACTCTATTTCATCCTAGTGTAGGCGGCGGCCGGTGTCACTTCGTTTGTATCTAGAGATGATGAGAACTTTCTTAATTTGCATGGATTATGAGTTGTATGGAGCTATATGTATAACTCGATCGGGCTCTAAGTAATGTGATGATGATGTGATGATTATATATGTCCATATTATATCTCGTCTATATTATATCAGTATATAACTCTGTATACGGTGTATAAAACCAGTATAAAACCCGTATAATACACCAGGGAGCACAAAATCGAGTATACCCGTACATAGTTCCGTGGCGCACCAAAAAATAATTCCGTGGCGCACCTGTTTCGTGGCGCAGCTACATCACATGCGCCACGGAACTACTTATTTCCGTGGCGCACTCGGCCCGGTGCGCCACGGAACCTTATTTCGTGGCGCACGACCAGGTGCGCCACAGAAAGCTTATTTTTGTGGCGACGTTTCTGTGGCGCACCACCCGTGCGCCACAGAATCAAATTTTCGTGCGCCACTGATGAGGCTTTTCCTACTAGTGCATAGTCCAGGGGTGAACTACTCACACATCGATCCGGAGGCGATCATGGCGATGAAGAGACCTCCGGGAGATGATTCCCCTCTCCGGCAGGGTGCCGGAGGCGATCTCCTGAATCCCCCGAGATGGGATTGGCGGCGGCGGCGTCTCTGGAAGGTTTTCCGTATCGTGGCTCTCGGTACTGGGGGTTTCGCGACGGAGGCTTTAAGTAGGCGGAAGGGCGGAGTCGGGAGAGTCACGGGGGCCCCACACGCTAGGGCCACGCGGGCCCCCTCTAGGTCACGCCGCCCTAGTGTGGCGGCGCCCCATGGCCCCACTTCGTCTCCCCTCCGGTCTTCTGGAAGCTTCGTGCAAAAATAGGACCCTGGGCGTTGATTTCGTCCAATTCGGAGAATATTTCCTTACTAGGATTTTTGAAACCAAAAACAGCAGAAAACAACAACTGACTCTTCGGCATCTCGTCAATAGGTTAGTGCCGGAAAATGCATAATAATGACATATAATGTGTATAAAACATGTGAGTATCATCATAAAAGTAGCATGGAACATAAGAAATTATAGATACGTTTGGGACGTATCAGTCGGTGATGCTTTCGGAGCCATAGTCGGAGTAGAGCTCCACATGTTCCTCCACATCCGCGGTACTTGAAGAGGTATCCTCCTCGTAGTGCTCCATGTACTTCTCCGTATCCTCATCTTCGCTATCCATGTTAGCACGATGGTATCTATATGGTGTATGTTAGTGGAAGAACACTACCTCGCAACCTTACCGTGGTATGACAAGATTGGGGTGATCCAACAAAACCGAGAGTTAGAACAATTGTATCGGGTACTCACACAAAGACACACGCAAAAGCTAGCAAATATGGTGTTAGGTGAGTGTGGTGGAAAGCCAAAAGACGAAATCCAAGATCAAGTATGTTGTTAAAAGTGGGTGAGGTCCAAAAATCCAAATGTCAATGTGAAGATCACTATAAACACGGAAAAGTTGTGGAACACACACACGGGATAAGCGGGGTTAGTGCAACCAAAAGTGAGCGGAAAAGTGTATGTAGGGATGCTCGGTGTCACACTAACACAAGGAGAGGCAAAGCTTTGGTTGCAAATGGAGAGACAACTAGATTCACACGTGACCTCTCTTCTCTTCTCTCTTTTGCTTAAAAGCTTGTAACTCTTTTGTATACGGTGACACTTGCACTCTTTTGTATATATGGTGGCACTTGTACTTTTTTGTATGTATGGTGCGACTTGCACTCTTTTTGTGTTTTTGCGGCTTTTTCTTGCACTATGTTAGCGTTTGCTCGCTTTTGCTATCTTGCCACACGAGTGTTTGCTTAGAAGCTTTACTCCACACTACACACACACCTCACAATCGGGTCACGTGCAATGTCTCGCAACACTAGAGAAGCAATGCTCGATAGGATAGATCGCAAAAGGAAGAGGGTTACAAGGGAAAACTGCAAGTTATACCTGCGATGATGGTGGTGGTGGTGGTGGTAGCCGAAATCGAGCTCGGAGGGGCGCGGAGCTGCGCCCCTCCGAGATCCGGTTGAACCGGACTGTGGACCGGCTGGTCCGGTTGGCGACCGGTCGGCCGGGTTCTGCGCCGGATGGTCCGGTCTGGGGGCCGGTTGACCGGCTTCTCAACCGGGTTTCGCGGTTTCTCTCTCCTGTTCTTCCCCAAACCAAAACAAAAAGAGCAAATCGACGGGAAACGATGGAATTGGAGGCTAAAAGTTGGGGAAATAGTAGATCAAGCACAGCAACACCGAATCCACGGACCAAAATCACTCAAAACGCAACCAAATCACAGATCGGTCCAAAGGCAATTTGGGGCTATTTTTGGTGATTTTTTGGAAAATTTTCTAGAAACGAAATCGGGTGGGTGGAGGGTCAAAATCGCGGTAACCAAGAGCTGCTGATACCATATGATGAGGTCTAAGACCCCGTTTGTGGCCCGATCTTGCGGTTGACCCGAAATCCAAAGGGGAAAGAGAGGGAGAGCGCGAAGAACACGAAGAACACGAGGAACTCACGCACGCACACCAACCCGATACAATCGATACTTACCCTCGTGGCTCGATGGACCACGCCAATAGAATCAACCCGGGAGAGACGCGAGGTAGAATCCCGGAGTGAGAGATCGGTGTTGGAGACGGAGACCGGTGAGGGAGAGAGAGTGGAGCACACTAGAATCTCACCCACAAATATCCAAATCTCAACAAGGGTTGCCTTGGGTACAAAGGGGATGAAACCCTAGGGAGACAAAGCTCAAATCCATGTCTAAGCCTAAATCTTGTCTTAAGGGTAAAGGGGATGACCTAGGTGACCCTAGGGAGACAAAGCTCAAATCCATGTCTAAGCCTAAATCTTGTCTTAAGGGTAAAGGGGATGACCTAGGTGCTTATATAGAGGTACAAGGCGACTTGGGTCGAAAAGGTATGCGGTTGGTCGACTCGGGCCGTTTTCGGTCGAGTCTGTCCCGTGAAATCCGGTCAACCGGGTTTCAACCGGGCCGTAGACCGGGCAGCCTGGTGCCAGGGCCGGTCAACCGGCCGCCAACCGGGAAGTTCGCAAAAGTTTCCCGGTTTGGCGTCTGTACGATGCCGGTTGTCGCCGGGGTGGATCCGGTCTGGGGCCCGGTCCGACCAGCCCTGGGACCGGCCTGGCCGGCATGGGCCCCGGTTTGGCCGGCCTCTGGGCCGGCTGGGCCTCTTCCTCCCGCCTCTTCTTCCTCTTCCTTCTTCTCTTCTTTCCTTCTTCTTCCTCTCTCTTCCTTGCACCATGGGAGTTCCTTCTCTCCGGTTCCTCGATGACTCTTGTACCTAATGACATGTAACACACCGACATGAGGTAGCATTCCATCCAAGGTATTGACGAGGTCGAGTGTCGAGAGGAAGGAGTTCACCTTGACATATATGGCGGGGGATTGTGTTGTTGGTCCACTTGGGGGACTCCTTGGCCATGGTGTAGCGTCGATGATAGTCGGGGCTGTACTTGTTGGTCTTGAGGCGTAGGTGTCCAAAGGCCACCCCGCATCACCATGTGTCTCATCTTGTTTGGAGTAGTCAAGTCTCAAATCTTGTGGCGGCCATCTCCAAAATAGCTTGCACATGAAAACTTGTACACCACCATAACCATCACACTCTTCCTCCATCTCTAGCTCTTTTATATTTTCATACACATCATATAAGCCACCATCTTGGCAAGAAATAATGTGGCTCCACTATAATCAACATGTATGTTGGAAACTCCCTTTGATGATTCATTTTAGAGTGGCACATGAAGGAGCCGGCCATGGCAAGAATTTCGACCAGCTCTTCCTCTTCTTTTCTTCCTCCACAAGCCTTGCCTCCCACCTAACCCAATCAATAAATGGGCAGCCACTCACCTTGGCCAATCAAGTGAAGAGCTGCCACCACTCTCTCCCTCTATAAAAACCCCATAGCCGGCCACCCCCTCCTCCTTTGCTTCTCATTTTTGACTCTCCACTCCTTCCACCACTCACTCACACTCCTCTCCTACCTCTTCTCCACGAGAAGCTGCTCCTCCTAAGCTCCATGGCCGGCCATGGCCATGGAAAGCACTCCAAGATGAAGCTCCCTCCTCCCTCAAGCTCCTCCTCACCATGAGAGCATCCCTCTCCTTCTTCTCCCCCAACCCTAGGTGGTTTTCTCTCCTCTTCTTCTTCCTCCATTGCTAAGATTGGATCTTGATGCAGGTGCATGTTGGTCCAAGCTTGGAGAAGGTTGAGCAATCCTCAGATCTGAAGTCCTTGACCAAAGTTCGTCCAAAACCTTGCAGTAATTCCTGCAATCTTGCTGTTTCAGATTCTGTACGATCTTGTAAAATCCTCCAAAACTCGTGTGCAGAAACAAATCGAGTGATTCAAAGTTCCACGGTTAGCTAATGAAAAGATCTACAACTTGGCGTTGGTCTCATCCTCAAATTCGTTACAGATTTTCCTTGGTAAATAAAGTTCTGTAAACATGCAGATTCACTGGTTGTTAGATTTGTTCAGTTTTACAAAACCTTTTTGAGCAAACTCAACTGCGGGTGGATGTTCTCTTCAATACCTTCATTTTGTCGTTGGTTTCACTTCGAATGACCTCCTGAAAATGAAATGGTTCACAGATCAAGATCTGGTCAGATCTTACTTTGTCGAATTAAACCAGGAGCTTGGAATGAATTTTTGAATGAAACAAATTGGGTAAGAACCAGCTTTTCAATACCTTTCAGATGCAACTGACCTCATATTTTTATGATTTATGTACGATTTTTGGTGAATTAAACTTTTCTGTGTGTTCTGCAGACATGGCTGTTAGCTTTTAAATCACCAAAAATCCATATTTGGACCTAATTGAGTGATTCAAATTTTGTAGGACTACTGAATGTTTTATTAATCATATCAAACAAGTTTCAAACATTTATCTGTTATGTAAATTCAGAGATAAAGCAAATGGTAAAGACATACAGTAACCTTGTTAATCCATTTGTGAGATTTTCAGAAAGAATTGGAACCCAAATCCAACTGTGTATGCATCTCTGATTAAATATCTTTCAAATGCCAGTGGTTTCATATTTTTAGGATTTTTCTATGATTTATGGCTTACAGATCTTGTTTTCTGTACAGTCAGATTCAAAGAAATTCCTAAATTAGTAGGATTAATATTTTTGGGTGAATCCAATTAGATTAGTCTTGTATTAGTACTGGCCTTGTAGGAAAAATATTATTAGTCTCTGTTCATGCATATTTGTTACTGTTAGTAATGTATAGGTGTGACATGCATTGTTGAAGCAAAACATTTTCTCTCTCCTGTTCTTGAGCAAAACCAAGCCAAATCGACCAAATCGAAGGGAAACGATGGAATTGGAGGCTAGAAGTGGGGGAAATAGTAGATCAAGCACCATAACATCGAATCCATGGACCACAACCACTCAAAATGCAACAAAATCGCAGATCCGTCCAAAGGCAAATTAGGGCTATTTTTGGGGAATTTTTTGGAAAAAATTTTAGAGACGAAATTGGGTGAGTGGAGGGTCAAATCCGCGGAAACCAAAGGCTGCTGATACCATATGATGAGGTCTAAGACCCCGTGTGTGGCCCGATCTCGCGATTGACCCGGAATCCAAAGGGGGAAGGGAGGGAGAGCGCGAAGAACACGAAGAACACGGCGAAGAACTCACACACACCAACCCGATACAATCGATACTTACCCTCGTGGCTCGATGGACCACGCCAATAGAAACAACCCGGGAGAGACGCGAGGTAGAATCCCGGAGTGAGAGATCGGTGTTGGAGACGGAGACCGGTGAGGGAGAGAGAGTGGAGCACACTAGAATCTCACTCACAAATATCCAAATCTCAACAAGGGTTGCCTTGGGTACAAAGGGGATGAAACCCTAGGGAGACAAAGCTCAAATCCATGTCTAAGCCTAAATCTTGTCTAAGGGGTAAAGGGGATGACCTAGGTGCTTATATAGAGGTACAAGGCGACTTGAGTCGAAAAGGTACGCGGTTGGTCGACTCGGGCCGTTTCCGGTCGAGTCTGTCCCGTGAAATCCGGTCAACCGGGTTTCAACCGGGCTGTAGACCGGGCAGCCAGGTGCAGGGGCCGGTCAACCGGCCGCCAACTGGGAAGTTCGCAAAAGTTTCCCGGTTTGGCGTCGGTACGATGCCGGTTGTCGCCGGGGTGGATCCGGTATGGGCCCCGGTCTGACCGGCCCTGGGACCGGCCTGGCCGGCCTGGGGCCCGGTTTGGCCGGCCTCTGGGCCGGCTGGGCCTCTTCCTCCCGCCTCTTCTTCCTCTTCCTTCTTCTCTTCTTTCCTTCTTCTTCTTCTCTCTTCCTTGCACCATGGGAGTTCCTTCTCTCTTGGTCCTTGTCGATGTCAGCACCTATGGACACCATGATGATAGGCATGAGGTAGCATACCATTCAAGTTGGTGTTGAGGTCAACCATAGAGAGGAAAGAGTTCACCTTGACATATATGGCGGGGGTTTGTGTTGTTGGTCCACTTGGGGGACTCCTTGGCCATGGTGTAGCGTCGATGATAGTCGGGGCTGCACTTGTTGGTCTTGAGGCGTAGGTGTCCAAAGGCCACCCCGCATCATCTCCCCCCCCTTGGGGAAGAGTCGTCCTCGACTCTTGTTCCTCCTCACCGACGGTGTAGTCCATGACGCTTGTCCCATGTTGTGGTAGAGGGATAAAGTTGCGGTCGAAGAAGAGCTTGGGGAAAAACAACTTGCGAATGGAAAGCTTGTGGAGGCTAATTTGGTGATCGGCGAACAAGAGGCTCTCAATCAAATACGAAGCATCAAGTCGTTTCTCCAAGAGGCATTTGGCAAAAATGGGAACCAAAAGTGTGTCGATGTATCCAAAATGTGGTAGGGCAAAAATTTGTGCATGTAAGAGTTGTAAGGTGTCAAAAATGTGTGTTGGTCCAAGCATGGAGAAGGTTGAGCAATCCTCAGATCTGAAGTCCTTGACCAAAGTTCGTCCAAAACCTTGCAGTAATTTCTACAATCTTGTTGTTTCAGATTCTGTACGATCTTGTAAAATCCGCCAATACTCGTGTGCAGATCCAAATCGAGTGATTCAAAGTTCCACGGTTAGATAATGAAAATATCTACAACTAGGCGTTGGTCTCATCCTCAAATTCGTAACAGATTTTCCTTGGTAAATAAAGTTCTGTAAACATGCAGATTCACTGTTTGTTAGATTTTTTCAGTTTTACAAAACCTTTTTGAGCAAACTCAACTGCGGGTGAAAGCTCTCTTCAGTACCTTCATCTTGGCGTTGGTTTCACTTCGAATGACCTGCTGAAACTGAAATGGTTCACAGATCAAGATCTGGTCAGATCTTACTTTGTCGAATTAAACCAGGAGCTTGGAATGAATTTTTGAATGAAACAAATTGGGTAAGAACCAGCTTTTCAATACTTTTCAGACGCAACTGACCTCATATTTTTATGATTTATGTACGATTTGTGGTGAATTAAACTTGTCGGTGTGTTCTGCAGACATGGTTGTTAGCTTTTAAATCACCAAAAATCCATATTTGAACGTAATTGAGTGATTCCCAATTTTGTAGGACTACTGAATGTTTTTTTAATCATCTAAAACGAGTTTCAAACATTTATCTGTTATGTAAATCCAGATATAAAGCAAATGGTAAAGACATACAATAACCTTGTTAATCCATTTGTGAGAGTTTCAGAAACAATTTGAACCCAAATCCAATTGTGTATGCATCTCTGATTAAATATCTTTCAAATGCCAGTGGTTTCATATTTTTAGGATTTTTCTACGATTTATGGCTTACAGATCTTGTTTTCTGTACAGTCAGATTCAAAGAAATTCCTAAATTAGTAGGATTAATATTTTTGGGTGAATCCAATTAGGTTAGTCTTGTATTAGGACTGGCCTTCTATGAAAAATATTATTAGTCTCTGTTCATGCATATTTGTTACTGTTAGTAATGTATAGGTGTGACATGCATTGTTGAAGCAAAACTTTTTGGATTATTTGAAAACCTTAACCACCTCTTCGTATTAAAATTGGTCAACCAATGTGTTATGATTGAAAAACAAAACCTTTGAAACTTAACCCAAGTTCTATTGTTTTGTTTAAGATTTCAAATGGTGTGGCATATCTTTGCTTTCTATTCTTGTGTAGTGTTATGTACGCTTTATAAAATGTAGATAATGACTTCCCGCTTTTCCAAAAATGTTTCAAATTATATATTGAATGTTTGTGATGCCAAACTAATGCACTTGTCCTCTTTATGATGTTATCTACCAGGGGATACTTAGTTGTGCCATGGTGATACCGAGAGAGGCAATTGCTAAGTCGTCGCACTCTCATACCTTTACTAGGTAAATAAAATGGGTTCTCTTTTAGTTGCTTTGTAGTATATATAAGTCCTTAATACGTTAGCCTTAGTAGAATGGTTAGGTTTTGATTGTTGATTGTTGCATGCTTGTTATGATTGGTGCAATGTGTTCATTGTGTTCTTTTTATATTTTCCGGCGATAGATACGCACGATTCCGGACAAGAAGATGAAGTGGAATCGGACGAGGATTCTATTTATATTGTTGGGATTCTTATTGGATGGAGTTGAAGAAGTCCAGGGACAATTAAGCCAAGGCAAGCCATCTCTTGATCTCTGAATGTTGAATCACATATTGTGGTTACTTTGTTGTTATTCTTGTCTCTCGATCTATTTTGTGTGGTATCTACTTATGTTGATGGAGCGTGCTCACCATGAGCATGTTAAAATCTCTCGGACGCCTCACCTACCATCCCCTTTAGGGAAATGGTTGTCATCACCATTATTTTGGTGTACCCTCTAAGTGTGATGGTATGCCACTTACCTTGAGTGTGTCGACCTCTCGACACCCTTTTTGCGCCCCTTCGTGGTATGATGGTTATTATCATGCCCTTGTCATATCTTCTACTTTGAGTGATGCTATGCTTACTTACTCCCAAGTGTGTCGAACCTCTTGTTGATGCTATACATACTTACTCTCAAGTATGTTGAATCCCTTGTTTATGTTTTGCATACTTACTCTCGAGTATGTTAAACCCCTTGTTGATCTTATGCATGCTTACCCTGAGCATGTATGCCCCCTTGACCACCTATATTATGCTCTTCTTAGCGGTATGATGATTAACATCATGACCCTTGTTGAACCATCTTACTTATGTTGTCCCTATGCATACTTATTATAAGTATGTATGATCCCCTTGACACCTCAATTATCATCTCCTTAGTGGTATGATGGCTAGCATCGTGCCATCGATATATATTAGCTCTTACATACAACTTTAGGTTGGGAAAACCCGATGTTTTATGTTTTGGAAAAACTTTGAAACCTTTGGGAAGATGTTGTCTTGCCCAAGTGTTGTTCAAGAGAAAGGTCTTGATGTTTTGGAAAGTGGTATGGTTGGTTGTGGACAAACAAAGGAAGTGTGGGTGAAATGTTTTTAAAGGAGCACTGCGTATAAGTGTACGCCAGCCCAACTTTTTATCGCGCAACCACTCTACCCCAACGTGGGCACGGGGCTTAGCCCTAGTTTGTTGAAGCTGGCATGAGACACCTTCACAACTCTCTAGGAGGATCACGATGACCTCTGACGCCGGGTTGCGCTATGAAGGAGGCAATACACTGTGGTTGTCTATAGCCGGACGATTACTGAGGGTCTTCTGTCGTGGCGCCGGAGATACGCTCAAAAAGGAGGTATGCGTCGCCGGGGTGCCGGGAAGGGGTAAGCCCGCGA
The DNA here is from genome assembly GCF_022539505.1 of Lolium rigidum. NCBI lineage: Eukaryota > Viridiplantae > Streptophyta > Magnoliopsida > Poales > Poaceae > Lolium > Lolium rigidum. The sequence continues at coordinate 209,428,222 of NC_061514.1, forward strand.
GGAAGGACTCATGTCAGTGGAGATAAGCGAAAGGTTATGTTCGGGTATCCGTCGTGGCATATGTTGTTATGCGGGGATGATGCCCACACGATAGGTATCCGGATAGTTATGGGGAAAGTGTGCAAACTCTGGAGAGTCAAATCTATTCGAATAGCCGCGTCCGCGGTCATGGACGGGTTGCAAAGGCCTACCTTAACCTGGGCTAGTTTTGTTTTAGAAAATCTTTACAAAGAAAAAGAGAAAGTTGTTTTCGAATTACCGGAAGGGTACAGGAAAGTGGTTGACCATGTGAAGATGGTCGGAAAGGAAATAAAAAGGGCTACTCCCATCCTAGTGTTTTATGTTGAAGAACTCTTTTGAAGTATCTTCTTTAACAAAGATATAGAGATGTCATAGGGTATCTTTTGAAGTATCTTCTTCAATAAAGATATAGAGATGTCATAGAAATGTCTTATCACCCTCTTAGTGTCCCCTTCAACTGCGATGTGGGATGCTATATCCACAAGAGAAACTGATTCTCTTTCACATGCTATATCCACAAGAGAAACTATTCTTCCTCTCTTGTCTCTTTTAGTTAGCATTGTTAGCACCTTTCTTGATGGTTTGCGAGTACAATTCCAATGTACTCACGGCTTTGTCCCTGGCTATTTACTTGGCCAGACTTGAAGGAGTTCGACGGATGAAGAAGGAGTTGACGACGTCTATACGAGCTAGGAACGTCTTCCCAGTCAGTTGCCTGTAGGGTTATGGCAGATGACTTGGGCTCTACGCTGATTGAAGTGATTCCGCGAATCTGATGATTAGATTAGGCCCTTCGAGGCTATTGTGTAAAGATTGGTCATGTGACCTATTGTAATTTTCTTATTCCATTTTGTAATGAAGGATGTAATTTGATATCAGTTCGGTTATGTGTTCACGGCGCACTAATCATGGGATCGTGAACTGTATACATAACAGGGTATTTCGGACAGTTAGTCCGGGGTCCCCACATCCATGATCATTTAGTTTTTGACATTAATATCACTTTATGCTTTGATTGATCATATTTTGTCACTGTGCATGATTATGGCCATTATTTCTCTCTTAGTTGGTCGCTCCCAGTATTTTGCTAGCCTCCGCCTGTGCTGAGTATGATCTCTACTCGTGCATCCAACCACCATGAAACAAAATTTGCCAATTGTGTCCACCAAATCTAACTAGTAGCATTATTTCTATTCCAAGTAATTCATCATGTTTTTATTTATCTTCCAAATTAAATTTTGGCATGAGAAAATTAGTTAGTAAACCTCTCACAAACTTGATGGCACAAATACTTTCTTGCACTTAATAAACTTGATCGTTGTGCCTATCTTATGAAGTTTATATGTTTGCAAATTGCGAGTTGGGAGCTAGTAGAACAATGCTTTCATGGGGAACAATTTCGACATTGCACTTATATTTAGTTGATGTCATGTTCTTTTGTTTATGGATGCCTAGCGGTGCGAAATAAAAAGGAAAACTTGTAAGTCCATGGAGTTTGTATATGAGTTAGGGAAATGCCTGGGCTGCTAATCTAAGCCATGCATCATTCATGGTGGAAATTTACAGCTAAGCCATAGTGAGCATTCTATGAAGTATTTGCAATAAAAAAGCTATACCCATTGTAAATAAAAAATTGCTGAGATGCTCACTGTCTGTTTGTCTTGTCATTTTTGCATGGGATTGCTCTTACAAGAGTACCTCCATATCATCGGGCAAGAGGTACCCCGTTGGTGGTTCTCAATGATACATGTATACTTACAATGACAAGAACTTATTTGGGACCTAAGTTCAGTAGCATGAGGTTTAGGTACTCGCATTCAAGGGGCATGAGACTTTCGACTTGTGATTTGCAAGCATATAGCTCATTTTTGACTAACATTAACTCTAACCATTCAAGATGCTTATGATAGGGGCAATGAGAGCTCAAAGCTAATACATACCATACTTTTTGGAAGGTTTATAAAACTTGTTTATCTTGCTTACTCTTCAAAGAGTCTCTCTTTTTTACTATTACGTTGAGTCTTCATCTTATACTTTATGCACCGATTAAGAGAGCATAGTTGTCATTCTTAGTGACATAGACATCCCGAATGGGCCTGCCAAATAAGGAACCCGGGGATAACTGAAGGCCCACAACCCGAAGATTACGAAGTCCGGAAGCCCAATAAACATCGATATGGAAGATAGAGATATATTAGGAATATAGAGTCTTGTAATAATACGGGACGGACTCAAGTAGTCTCCCGAACTTTGTAACTTGTACGATACGAAAGCTTCGGCTCCACCTCCTATATAAGGGGGGGCCGAGGGAGAAAGAAAGGATCAAATCATTGTCAACACAAACCCTAGTTTCATAGTCGAGCACCTTTTCGGCTGAACCTTCGAGATCTACGTGCCCTCTACTTTCCGCAAAACCCTAGTCTACAATCTGTAGGCATTGACAAGTTAAACCCTTGTCAATTGGCGTCGTCTGTGGGAATTGGAGGCGACACGGAGCTGATCTCGATGGCATTGACAACATCGTCAACATCATCAGTAGCAAGCAATGCAATGGACGGAGGTAAACAGATCAAAATTAGTCTCATCGGTTTTGTTCCTCACCCTCCCGCACGTTTGCATGCATATGCCAATTTGGAGGAGCCAATGGAGATGACATTCGGGAGTTTCCACTTCCGCGTTGGGAAAGAAGGATCGTATCGTCTCGCGGCATCGATTTTTTCGGGACCGTTAGCGGCCGATTCCGATTTCTCGGCATCTTCATTATCGCTCGAGTCAGGTGACGAGGAGATCTCGCTGTCAGGCTTCATCCAGCCCTCCATATGCGGAAAATCACCGATATGTTCGGCAGCATGTCCTTCGGGTCGTATATAGGCTCTGATCTGAGCAGCGACTCGGAAAGCATCGACAGCTTCGACTTCATCGACATATCTACTTCTATTCGGGAGGTCTTCACCGATCTATACGACGGTGTCACCGACCCTGAAGAGGAAAACAAACCTACAATATATCATTAAGTTTGTGTAATTGGTGAACCAAGTTGCCAAGAGGACGAAGCGTCAGAGGCTTTCGATGATTTGGGTAATCCATACATCGATCCCGCTGATCTCACCCGAGGAACAGGAAATAAATACGTCGGGCCTACACATCGCGAGAAATTACAACTTCCACAAGCAACCTGGGACATAGCTCAGAGAGCCATGAATGGCCCAGAGCAGATGACCACGACAGCCACAACAGAAGAGCTGCAAGCATATCAATATAGACTCGCCCATGGCAGACGAGAGCTCGAAAAACAAAGAGTAATACTCGACCAAAGAAAAGTTGCAGCCTTCGCATCAAGTGCGCGCAGAGCCGCTTTGAGTCAACAATCAGGAACTTCGGGAGATAATCACAGAGCAGCACGCGCAAGAGGAAGATCTCGGCTGGCGAACATGCCCGAGAACGAGCGCGAACACTTGATCCAAAACCTTGACATGTCTTTTATGTCGATAGATTCGAGAGGACACATCATCCCAAAACACCGGAAGCAGGATATATGGCGACTCATGCCTTTATACTGGCATCCAAGCCACCACCCGAGGATCCGAGAGAAGCATTATATCAGATGGCTATGGCAGGAGTTGGCGTTATGATGAGGTCTAAGACCCCGTGTGTGGCCCGATCTCGCGATTGACCCGAAATCCAAAGGGGAAAGAGAGGGAGAGCGCGAAGAACACGACGAACACGAAGAACACGAGGAACTCACGCACGCACACCAACCCAATACAATCGATACTTACCCCCGTGGCTCGATGGACCACGCCAATAGAATCATCCCGGAAGAGACGCACGGTAGAATTCCGAGGTGAGAGGTCGGTGAAGGAGATGAATCTAGGAGTGGGAGAGAGAGTGGGAAGCACTAGAATCTCACACACCAAATCCAATCATCCAACAAGGGTTGCCTTGATACAAAGGGGATGAAACCCTAGGGAGACAAAGCTCAAATTCATGTTTAAGCCTAAATCCTGTCTAAAGAGCTAAGGGGGCGACCTGGGGGCTTATATAGGCATACAAGGCGACCTGGGTCGAAGAGGTACAAGTTGGTGGGTCAAACCCGTCGAATCCGGTCCAGGGGCCGGTTGGACCGGGCCTGGGGCCGGGCCATCCGGTCCAAACCGGGCCAGGGACCAGGCTACAACCGGAAGTGAAGCAGATGCCCATCCGGTTGGCGTCAGCGCGTCACCCGGTTGACGCCGGAGGGTGCCCGGTCTGGGGCCCGGTCTGACCGGCCCTGGGGCCGGCCTGGCCGGCCTGGGGCCCGGTCTGCCCGGCCTCTGGGCCGGCTGGGCCTCTTCCTCCCGCCCTTCTTGCTCTTCCTTCTCCTCTTCTTTCCTTCTTCTTCTTCCTTCTTCCTTGCAGCATGGGAGCTCCTTCCCTCTTGGTCCTTCTCGATGTCGGCACCTGTAGACACCATGATGATAGGCATGAGGTAGCATACCATTCAAGTTTGTGTTGACGCCGACCATAGAGAGGATAGGGTTCACCTTGACATGTATAGCGGGGTTTTGTGTTGTTGGTCCACTTGGGGGACTCCTTGGCCATGGTGTAGCGTCGACGATAGGCGGGGCTGCACTTGTCGGTCTTGAGGCGGAGGTGTCCAAAAGCCACCCCGCATCATCTCCCCCCCTTGGGGAAGAGTCGTCCTCGACTCTTGCTCCTCCTCATCGATGATGTAGATGTTGATCCTTGTAGCTTGGGGAAGGACTTGTATAGTTGCCCTTGTATCCTTATGGATGCTCGTCGTGGTGCGGGCGTCCTTGTTGTAGTCCATGACGGGTGTCCCATGTAGTGGTGGAGGGATAAAGTCGCGGTCGAAGAAGAACTTGGGGAAAAACAACTTGCGAATGGAAAGCTTGTGGATGCCAATTTTGTGATCGGCTAACAAGAGGCTCTCACTCAAATGCGAAGCATCAAGTCGTTTCTCCAAGAGGCATTTGGCAAAAATGGAAACCAAAAGAGTGTTGATGTATCCAAAATTTGGTGGGGCAAAAGTTTGTGCATGTAAAAGTTTGGTTTGTAAAGTGTCAAAAATGTGATGTGTAGCATTGTCCCACACGAATGGAACAATCAAAAGGCACGTATCGGCGGCAAAATTTTGGGCAAAATTGTTATGTGAAATGGCAAAGAGATGGAAACTTCTAGCTTGGGAAAGTATGGTTGGCGTGAGCCAAGTATGGGTATCCTCAAGTGTCAAAGAATCCATTTCAATTGCCAAAGATGAAATGAGAAATTCAAAGGAGAGAAACTTTTTTTGTGACATGTGGCACAAGATGCATAAAGTGTCTCTCACATGTATGACATGGTCCTTGAGATTCTCGGAGTGTATGATGATAACATCAAGACATACAATAACCATTGTGCCAACAAGATGTGTCAAGAGATGTTGCATAAGAGGCCAAAGAGGTGACGAGGAGTTGGACCAAACCGAAAGCTCGACAAACCAAGTCGGAAACACACGAGGCCGAAGGCGTTTGGGAACATACCCTTTGGTGTGAATCCCATGGGTTGGATCATGTATCTCGTCCTTGGTGGGGTAGCTCTCAATTGCACGTTTCGTCAACTCATGCTCCATGGCGGTGGATGTTGTCGTTCGGGTACCTGTACACACAATAGAGAGAACAAAAAGCGTGTGTGCATGGTAGATGAAAACATCATCCATCATGATGTTCCATGACTTGTGCACATCACCATTAGTGTCACGCAAGATAGTATGAAATGCATGGCGATGGTGCATATGGCAAGAAGGTGCATTCATGGCATGTGGTAACTCATGATCATCAAAAAGTGAGAAGGCTATGGGGGCCATCTCGTGGACAATGAAATAAGCATTCTTGTATACCAAGCATAAGAAAGAGCAATTGTTCACAATCTTGGATGCTAGGATCATGGAATGGTGTAAGCATTTTGGGCAAAGCATGCGGAAACTAATGTCATCCTTGTCATTATCATTGCAAGCAATACATTGGAAAGAGCAATTGGTCGACATATTGCAAGCAATCGTAGCAAAATTGAAGCTCTCATAGCATGGCATGGTCATGGTATCACAATCAATCAATTCCACATGATGAACCATGTTATCAAGCAAAGCATCACATGGGAATATGAAAGTAGCATGTGATGTAGCAAATGTATCATCAAGATCATGCATGCACTCATAAGTCATCATGTCCACTAGTGGGATCATGGCATCATCAACACCTATGTTGTTACCTTTGAAGGCCGACTCATTTGATGTAGGTGTTGTGGAAGTAGGAGGATCCATGTGGTCGACATGTCCATCTTGAAGCAAGCATGGTGGGATATCATCATCTTCATGCACCATGTACATCTTCTCCATGATCGGGAACTTGTCCTCCGTGGAACCTAGTGCAACATAAGAAGACACAAGCGAGGGAGAGGTTAATGTGTTAGCAAATGTGATGTCCTCCATGGACCTATCATCTACCTCTCTCAACTCACTCGGTGTATCAATCATGTCCGCCAATTGGAAGCACTCAAACTCACATATGGGGTGGAAGTCACTCAACTCACTATCACTCTCACTCAAGTGAGCTAAGTGGCTCTCATGCTCACATGGGATTGGTACCAACTCATCAAGCAAGCATAGGGGATTAGGCTCGACTTTCTCATCTCCATGCGCCTCCTTGGTTGAAGGGAAATTCCCATGCTCAACCATATCAACTCCATTGCCTCCCAAGTCGTCCTCTATCGGTGGCGCCATGGTGTTGTTGAGAGCTAGGCTCGGATCAACTTCACCCATGAGTCCACCTTGGTGATCTTCATCTTGAAGTGTTGGCGTCCAAGGCTTCTTGGTGGCTTGGGCTTGTAGCTCGTCGAAGTAGAGCGTCTTGGCGCTTGTCGTTGTGCATTGCCATGCCTCATGACCCTTGGCCTTGCAAACCTCACATAGGAGATTGGGACATTCCCGTGGAAGGTGGCCTTGTTGCATGCACTTGTAGCATCGGAGTCCATAGGCATATGACGAGCTAGGGGCCATTGTGGTGGTGGCACAAGGGGTGGAAGTCGCCGTATGAGGAAGGTATGCGCGATGTGCACTTGCCATCCTTGGAGTGGTAGACACCGAATGATGGTGTTTGTCGCCTTCATGTCGAGGCTCTCGTCGTCGCGCATCATCATCATGGCTTGAGTGGTGTCGTCGAAGATCAGTGGGAGATGTTGGTCGATGGCGCTCATGTGGTGGCTTGTGTCGGCGATGATCACGTGGTGACATATGTCGATGGGATCCATGAGATGGTGGTTGGCGACGACGATCATGTGATGGTGTGTGTCGATGATGATCCTCGACATGCCTAGATGATGGCTCATGCGACTTGGCATGTTGCTTGTGGCGCCTAGTGGAGCTTGGAGAAGAGTGTCGATAACGATCATGTTGGGGACGCTCTTGATGCTCCATATGGTGTACTTGAAGTCCACGATCTTGTGCATAAGCACTCTCATGGTGGTGCCTAGTGGAGCTCGGAGACGACTGTCGATGACGATAATGATGGGGACGCTCTTGATGATCCATATGATGGTGCCATCGTGGAGGTCCTCTATCTTCATATGTAGCTCCATTGGCCAAGTAGGGGTACGTGGGAGCACCGGCGTTGCTCATGGTGGGGTCAAGGTGAGGTTCCGCCATGGTGTCGATGTCATAGGCGTGGATTTGCTTCACCATGTCGTCGGTGTCGTACTCATGGTGTTGCTCCACCATGTCGTCCGTGCTTGGTGAGCCATTGTCGATGTAGAGCTCGTCGTAGTCGTCCTCAAGGTGGCGCTCCACCATGTCGTCCACGCTTGTTGAGCCATTGTCGAAGTAGAGCTCCTCGATGTCGGCCATGTCGGTGATGCTTGGGGAGCCATGGTTGTTGTCGAGCTCCTCGATGTCGGACATGCCGATGATGCTTGCGGAGCCATAGTCGGAGTAGGGCTCTACATGTTCCTCCACATCCGCGGTGCTTGAAGAGGTATCCTCCTCGAAGTGCTCCGTGTACTCCTCCGTATCTTCTTCGTTGCTATACATGTTAGCAAGACAATATCTATATGGTGTATGTTAGTGGAAGAACACTACCTCGCAACCTTACCGTGGTATGACAAGATTGGGGTGATCCAACAAACCGAGAGTTAGAACAATTGTACCTGGCACTCATACAAAGACACACGCAAAAGCTAGCAAATATGGTGGTAGGTGAGTGTGGTGGAAAGCCAAAAGACGAAATCCGAAATCAAGTGTATTGTCAAGAGTGGTTGAAATCCAAAAATCAAATGTCAAAGCGATGATCACTATAAACATGGAAAAGATATGGAACGCACACACGAGATGAACGGGGTTAGTGCGACCAAGGAATGAGCGGAAAAGTGTAAGAAGCCCTTAAGAAAGGGTGCTCGGTGTCACACTAACACAAGAAGAGATCAAAGCTTTGGTTGCAAACGAAGAGACAACAAGATTCACACGCGGCCTCTCTTCTCTTTTTCTCTCTTTTGCTTAAAAGCTTTTTCTCTTTTGTATTTGGTGGCACTTGCACTCTTTTGTATCTATGGTGGCACTTTGTACACTTTGGTATGTATGATGGCACTTTGTACACTTTTGTTCTTTTTGTGTTTTGGCGGTTTTTTTCTCGCACTATGTGAGCGTTAGCTCGCTTTTGCTATCTTGCCACACGAGTTTTGCTTAGAAGCTTGACTCCACACTACACACACACCTCACTATCGGGGCCACGTGCAATGTCTCGCAACACTCAATAAGCAATGCTCAATAGGATAGATCGCAAAAGAAGAGGGGTTACAAGGGAATGCAAGTTATACCTAAGATGTTAGGCGGTGATGAACACACAACTTGCGATGATGGCGGTGATGTCAATAGTACGGTTGCAAGTTCGGGGTGCCGAGGATGTCGTCGCTTGCTTCGGAGCTGCGGGTTAGTTTCACAAACAAGGCACTCAAACCGGAACAAGCAAACACAAGTTAGCGGATAAGATGGGTCAAAATAGCTTGGCGGTGGTGGCGGTGGTATGCCGGTGGTGGGTGGTGTCGATGCTCTTGCGGTTGCGGCAGTGTTTATGGGGCCGCGGTGGTGTTTACCGGCAGTTTGTGGGGGTGACGGAGCTTGCCGGCGGAGGAGAGTGGTGGTGGTGGTCGGCGGTGGTGGTGGAGGTGGTGGCGCCCGGTCTGGGGCCCGGTTGACCGGCCTCTGGGCCGGCCTGGCCGGTCTGCAGCCCGGTTGACCTGGTTTTGGGCCGGTTTGCGTTTCTCTCTCCTGTGTTGAGCAAAAACCAAGCAAATCGACCCAAATCGAAGGGAAACGATGGAATTGGAGGCTAAAAGTTGGGGAAATAGTAGATCAAGCACCTTGATACGTCCATTTTGCATCACTATTTTATATCATAATTTGCTGTTATTCATTGATATATTTCATAATTGGAGATGATACTTATGTTATTTCATCTATTTTGCATGTTTCATGATTATTTCAGGATCGCGCACCGGAGCCAGGATTCTGCTAGAAAAAGCACCGTCAGAACGCAATATTTCGGAAGATCAACAGTTGATGGAAATTATATGAAAAATCCTATTTTTCCAGAAGTCGAAGGGAGCCAGAAGGGGGAGCCGAGGGGACCCGAGGTGGGCCCACCTCATAGGCCGGCGCGGCCCAAGGCCTGGCCGCGCCGCCTCGTGAGGAGGGGGCCCACAGCCCCCTCTCGCCTCCTTTTCTTCGCGTACGTATTCGTCCCGAAAACCTAAGCCCCGAGAGGATAGTCGCGAAGAGTCACGGCCGCCTCGCGGGGCGGAGAACACCGGAGAGAAAAGAGCTCTCCGGCGAGGCTGAAATCTGCCGGGAAATTCCCTCCCGGAGGGGGAAATCGACGCCATCGTCACCGTCATCAAGCTGGACATCATCTCCATCATCATCATCATCATCATCATCATCATCACCGCCATCTCCACCGCTGCACCTCGTCACCGCTGTAACAATTTGGGTTTGATCTTGATTGTTTGATAGGGGAAACTCTCCCGGTGTTGATTTCTACTTGTTATTGATGCTATTGAGTGAAACCATTGAACCAAGGTTTATGTTCAGATTGTTAATCATCATCATATCACCTCTGATCATGTTCCATATGATGTCTCATGAGTAGTTCGTTTAGTTCTTGAGGACATGGGTGAAGTCTAAATGTTAGTAGTGAATTATGTTGGTTAGTATTCAATGTTGTGATATTTAAGTTGTGGTGTTATTCTTCTAGTGGTGTCATGTGAACGTCGACTACATGATACTTCACCATTTATGGGCCTAGGGGAGTGCATCTTGTATTCGTTTGCTAATTGCGGGGTTGCCGGAGTGACAGAAACCTAAGCCCCCGTTAGTATATCGATGCGGGAGGGATAGCGAGGATCTCGAGTTTAAGGTTGTGGTTAGATTTATCTTAATTACTTTCTTGTAGTTGCGGATGCTTGCAAGGGGTATAATCACTGTATGTATTAGTCCTAGGAAGGGCGGTACATTAGCATAGGTTCACCCACACAACACTTATCAAAACAATGAAGATTAATCAGCTATATGAAGCGAAAGCACTAGACTAAATTCCCGTGTGTCCTCAAGAACGTTTGGTCATTATAAGTAAACAAACCGGCTTGTCCTTTGTGCTAAAAAGGATTGGGCCACTCGCTGCAATTAGTTCTCTCGCACTTTATTTACTCGTACTTTATTCATCTGCTATATCAAAACCCCCTGAATACTTGTATGTGAGCATTTACAGTGAATCCTTCATCGATACTGCTTGTCAACACCTTCTGCTCCTCGTTGGGATCGACATTCTTACTTATCGAAGATACTACGATACACCCCCTATACTTGTGGGTCATCAAGACTATTTTCCGGCGCCGTTGTCGGGAGTGAAGCGCTATTGGTAAGTGGAATTGGTAAGGGAAACTTTTACCGTACGTGCTGTTTTTATTTCTGCCTGCTGCTATAATTCATTATGGAGAGGTCTTCTCTTGAATTCCTCTTTGGGAAATCTACTACTACTGCAAAGGTAGTGGATGAGGCACCAGGTGAGAACGAGGTTCCATACAAAATACCTATGAAAATTATTGAACGTGTTGCGGATAACCGCTATGAAGGGGATGGAACTGTCCATCCTGGTGATCATTTACTGTTTTTACATGAATTATGCGGGTTATTCAAATGTGCAGGTATTGCTATGGATGAAGTTAGGAAGAAACTATTCTCTATATCGTTGTCTGGTAAAGCGGCGCACTGGTATAAATTGCTGAAGAATAGGGATTCTCTTAATTGGGAGGACATTGTGCCTTTATTTTATTCCAAATTCTATCCTCCAATTGAAATTCACAAAGATCGGAACCGCATATATAATTTCTGGACTCATGATGGAGAAAGTATTGCCCAAGCTTGGGGGATATTGAAGTCTTTAATGCTCAAATGCCCCATTCATGAGTTTCCTGGTAATATTATTATTGATAATTTCTATGCAAGATTGTCTTTTCAAGATAAGACTTTGCTGGATACTTCTTGCTCTGGATCATTTACACGCAATAAAGAAGAGTTTAAAAGGGACCTTCTTGATCGGATCAAGGAGAATACTGAAGGATGGGAGAACGACAAAGATAGAGAGTCAGGTATAAACTTTGATTATAAATGCATTGAAGTTTTTATGGATACCGATAAATTTCGTAATATTAGTGCTACTTATGGTCTTGATTCTCAAGTCGTTGTAAATCTTTATAAAGCCTTTGCATCTCACTTTGAATTGCCTAGGAAGAATTTTGATAAGTATCATGAACCATATAAAGATAAAATTGATCCATCTATAAATAAATGTGCTATAATTGAAACTGTTGATCATATTCTTCCTGAAGCTTATATTGAAAAAACTCCTTTCCCTGCTAAAATGAAGGAGTACTCGTTATATCTAGTGCAGTTAATAAAAGTGCAAAGAAACCTGTAGAACCTGAAGAACAAATTAAGGTTGAACCTGCTGTTGCAATAGTTAAAGATCTTGTGACTGAAAATGTAGAAGATGGTCATATTATTTTCTAGGAAGATGCTTCTAATATTGTTTCGCATCCTAATAAGTCTAGGAAAGCCAGTGTTCCTATGCTCTCTGTTAGAATTGGTGATCATTGTTATTATGGTTTATGTGACATTGGTGCAAGTATTAGCGCCATTCCTTATGAGCTTTATACGGAGATCATGCATGAAATTGGTTCTTGTGAACTTGAATATATTGATGTGGTTATTCGGCTAGCTAATAGAGAAACTATCTCTCCTATTGGTATTGTTCGAGATGTGGAAGTTCTATGTGGTAAGATTAAATATCCTGCTGACTTTTTAGTACTTGGTTCTGCTGCTAGTAAATATTGTCCTATCATTTTTGGTAGACCTTTCCTAAATACTTGTGGAGCTGTTATAGATTGCAAGAAGGAAAAGATTGTTACTAAATTTGCTGGTGAATCTTATGAGTTTAATTTCTCTAAATTTTCCAAAACTCCTTATAAAGCTGATTTTCCTAATAATGATTTTAGAGTTGAACAGTGTGCGCCTATTGCTCTTGCTCTTAATAATCCTTTGCAGCAACATTTGGAGAATAGTGAGAGTGAAGTCTTTAGGGAAGAAAGAAATGAGCTTGATGAAATTTTTCTTCGTCAGCCTATTCTTAAACATGACTTGCCGGTTGAAGATCTAGGTACAACACCACCACCAAAGGAAGATCCTGTTTTTGATTTAAAACCATTGCCTGATAATCTTAAGTATGCTCATAATTATGATAAGAAAATATATCCTGTTATTATTAGTTCTAAGCTTTCAGATATTGAGGAAGAAAGGTTATTGGAAATATTGAAGAAATACCGAGGAGCTATTGGCTATACTCTTGATGACTTGAAGGGGATTTCTCCCTCTATTTGCCAACATGCTATCAAAATGGAAGATGATGCAAAGCCTGTTGTTGAACATCAACACCGTCTAATTCCGAAGATGAAGGATGTGGTAAGGAATGAGGTATTAAAACTTCTTGAAGCTGGTATTATATATCCTATTGCTGATAGTAGATGGGTTAGTCTTGTCCATTGTGTTCCTAAGAAAGGAGGAATGACTGTTGTGCCTAATGATAATGATGAGCTCATCCCTCAAAGAGTAGTTGTAGGGTATAGAATGTGCATTGATTATCGAAAAGTTAATAAGGTTACTAAGAAAGATCATTACCCTTTACCATTTATTGATCAAATGTTAGAAAGGTTGTCTAAAAATACTCATTTTTGCTTTCTTGATGGTTATTCTGGGTTTTCACAAATTACTGTTAAAACTAAAGATCAAGAGAAAACCACCTTCACTTGTCCCTATGGAACCTCTGCTTATAGACGTATGCCTTTTGGTCTATGTAATGCTCCTGCTACTTTTGAAAGATGCATGTCTGCTATTTTTCATGGCTTTTGTGAGAGTATTGTAGAGGTATTCATGGATGATTTTTCTGTCTATGGGAATTCTTTTGATAATTGCTTGCGGAACCTTGATAAAGTATTGCAGAGATGTGAAGAAACTAATCTTGTTCTTAATTGGGAGAAGTGCCACTTTATGGTTAATGAAGGAATTGTATTGGGACATAAAATTTCCGAGAGAGGTATTGAAGTTGATAGAGCTAAAGTTGAAGCAATTGAGAAGATGCCCTATCCTAGGGATGTTAAAGGTATTCGTATTGTTCTTGGTCATGCTGGGTTTTATAGGAGATTTATTAAAGACTTCTTCAAAAAGATGTACCTTTTGTTTTTGATGATGATTGTAAAGAAGCTTTTGAAACTCTAAAGAAAGCCTTAACAACTGCTCCTGTAGTTGAACCTCCTGATTGGAATTTACCTTTGAGATTATGTGTGATGCTAGTGATTTTATCGTAGGCGCTGTTCTTGGACAGCGAGTAGATAAAAAATTGAATGTTATTCATTATGCTAGCAAAACCCTTGATGCTGCTCAAAGAAATTATGCTACAACTGAAAAAGAATTATTAGTTGTAGTCTTTGCTTTTGATAAGTTTAGATCCTATATTGTTGATTCAAAAGTTACAATTCATACTGATCATGCTGCAATTAGATACCTTATGACAAAGAAAGATGCTAAGCCAAGGCTTATTAGATGGGTACCTCTTTTGCAAGAATTTGATCTGCATATTATAGATAGGAAAGGTGTCGATAATCCTGTTGTCGATAATTTGTCTAGATTGGAAAATATTGCTTATGATCCTGTTCCTGTTAACGATAGTTTTCCAAATGAATAATTGGCTGTAATAAAGGTGAGCTCGCGAGATAGTCCTTGGTACGCTGATTATGCTAACTTTATTGTATCCAAGTACTTGCCTCCAACTTTTTCAGCTCAGCAAAGGAGGAAATTCTTTTATGACTTGAGGCATTATTTTTGGGATGACCCACACTTATATAAAGAAGGAGTGGATGGTATTCTGCGAAGATGTATTCCTGAATACGAACAACAAGAGATATTGAGTAAATGGCATGGTAGTGTTTATGGAGGACATCACGCCGGAGATAGAACTGCGCAAAAGGTTCTACAATCAGGTTTTTATTTGCCAACTCTCTTTAAAGATGCAAGGAAGTTCATTTTATCTTGTGATGAATGTCAAAGGGTTGGTAATATCTCCAGACGCAATGAAATGCCTATGAATTATACTCTTGTTATTGAACCATTCGATTGTTGGGGATTTGACTTCATGGGTCCTTTCCCTTCTTCGAAGGTAACACTCATATACTTGTCACCGTTGATTATGTTACCAAATGGGTGGAAGCCATACCTACAAAAAGTGCCGATGGTGAGACCTCTTTAAGAATGCTTTTAGATATTATTTTTCCTAGATTTGGAGTTCCTAGATATATTATGACTGATGGAGGTTCTCATTTTATTCATGGTGGTTTTAGAAAAACTCTTGCTAAGTATGGTATTAATCATAGAATTGCTTCCGCCTATCATCCTCAAACTAGTGGGCAAGTAGAATTATCAAATAGAGAGATTAAATCTATCTTGCAAAAGACTGTTAACAAATCTAGAAAGAACTGGGCTATTAAATTGAAAGAAGCACTATGGGCTTATAGAACCGCTTATAAAAATCCCATGGGTATGTCACCATATAAAATGGTTTATGGGAAAGCTTGTCATTTACCTTTAGAACTAGAGCACAAAGCTTATTGGGCTGTGAGAGAACTAAATAAAGATCCTAAACTTGCCGGTAAGAAAAGATTGCTACAATTAAGTTCTTTAGATGAATGGAGAAGTGAAGCATATGAAAATGCTAAACTCTTTAAAGAGAAAGTTAAGAAATGGCATGATAGAAGAATTATCAAAAGAGAATTTAATGTTGGAGATAAAGTCCTATTGTATCGGTCTCGTCTCAGATTTTTGCAGGGAAATTACTCTCAAAATGGGAAGGACCATATGTCATTGATGAGGTGTATCGATCAGGAGCAATTAAAATTAGCTCTTTCCAAGGTAGTGCCACACAAGTGGTGAATGGACAAAGACTCAAGCATTATATCTCGGGTGATTCTTATAATGAAGATGTTGATGCTATTCAAGTGGTAACTCCAGAAGCTTTCATCAAAGGCCAAGTTGACAGTCCAGCAGAGTCCGACTTTGAATAGGTAACAGTTCTGGTAAGAAAAAGTCCGCGTTTAACTTTCCGAACAATATTTTCGCAACTTTCGGAAAATATGAAAAATTACGAGATCGAAACGGAGTGGAGGAGGCGCACGAGGAGGTGCCCCCACAGGCCGGCGCGGGCCCCAGCCTGGCCCCGCCGCCCTGTGAGGAGGCCGCCTCGTCGCCCCTCTCCGACTCTGGTTCGACCTGGTACTTTCCGTTTGTCGTGAAATTTTTTGCTATATAACCCCCCGGACCCCTGGAGGTCCGTATATCGTTTTCTCGACGTGTTTTGTTTCGAGCTGTTTCTGCCAGGATCTGTTGTTGATCTAGAAGCACCATGGTCTCCCACAACAAGGACAAGGAGCCCCCAGAGGAAGATATTCAAGATCCCGAGTTGAAAGGAGAAGTCAAAGAGGATGAAGAGGAAGTTGGGGAAGTTCCGCGAGTACACCCGCGTGCCACCGTCGCAAGCATCGGAATGGTGTCAAACCCGTTCAACGCCAAGAAAAGCGCACGGATTAGCACCGGAGGAAGAGTTCCACGTCACTACCTAGCTCCAAGGACATCTCCTCCAGGCACCTACAACCCCTTCCACATTCTAATTCATAATAGTCAAACTGAAAGAGTGCCCAAGGTGGTATTGCCCAGCAACTAGGACATAGATCTTTCTAACACTGCAGGAAGGACGAAGCCTGAAGCTGAAGAGTGGGGAAACAACTCTAAGATTTGGGACTCGCCGTCGGACATACTTCTTAACCGCGTCGAGCACAATTCTGAGATGATCCGCAACCTCACATACAGGATTGACGAGCTAAAGGAGCTTGTTGAGAAGCTTATCCGGAATTCATCATCACCACCACCGGAGGAGTAATTTGTCATCGGTATTGGCATCCCCTTGGTTTGTTCCAAGCTTGGGGGAGTGCCGCGGTATCACATCATCACTATCTTTTATCTTTTTACTTTCAAGTAGCGTCATATCATGAGTAGGGAAGTTATCATATAAGATGTGTTGCGGTATGGAAGTATCTCTCTTTAGTTGGTTATCTATGTATCCTTGGTGTGAGTTATCGTTATGGAATATTAATGAGAAGCCTTATCATTTACATATTGCACATCTTATTTTAGTCTGCAATCTGTATTATATGATTGATCTTGTTATTAGTATTGGTATCACTTTGGGAGCATTGAGTATATCTATTTGGTTTTGGCAAACTTAGCATTGGTCAATAGCAACAACACTTTGAGTTTAAGTAGAAAAGAGGAAACACATGTAGATATGTTATTATCTTTCTTGTTAGTTCCTGGCTTAGTATTCTGAAGTTAAAATTGTTTGTGCTTACAAGGAAGATGCATGCTTGTTTCTATCACATGTATATTTGTTTGTTTCCCTCAACTCTTATGCTTGCTAATTAACCTTGCTAGCCAAAGACCTGTACCGAGAGGGAATACTTCTCGTGCATCCAAACCCTTAAACCAAACCTATGCCATCAGTGTCTACCATAACTACCTACTATGTGGTATTTCCCTGCCATTCCAAGTAAATACTTCATGTGCTACCTTTAAATAATTCAAAAGCTATTACCTCTTATTTGTGTCAATGTTTTATAGCTCATGAGGAAGTATGTGGTGTTTTATCTTTCAGTCTTGTTAGGCAGCTTCCACTAATGGACTAGTGGCTTCATCCACTTATCCTTTAATTTTGCAAAAAGAGCTGGCAACGGGGTTCCCAGGCCCAATTAATCAACCTTCATTAATAACTCTCTTCACATGTTTTGCCCTGATTCATCAGTAAGCAACTTAATTTTGCAATAGACACTCCTGCATGGTATGAGATTGTTGGAAGGCACCCGAGGATTCGGTTAGCCATGGCTTGTGTAAGCAAAGGTTGGGGGGGTGTCATCCTTAAATAAACTAAAGTACATGTGTAAACAAAAGAGAAGAGGGATGATCTACCTGGCTGGTAGAGATAACGTCCTTCATGGGAGCCGCTCTTTGGAGGTCTGTTTGGCAAGGGGGTTAGAGTACCCGCTACCATTCGTTGACAACAACAAACACCTCTCAAAACTTTACTTTTATGCTCTCTATATGATTTCAAAACTCAAAAAGCTCTAGCACATGATTTAATCCCTGCTTCCCTCTGTGAAGGGCCTGTCTTTTACTTTATGTTGAGTCAGTAAACCTGTTTCCATCCATCTCAAGCAAGCATTTGAGTTGTTGTGATCCAACCATCTATATTGTGATCTATTTCATCATTTCTTTTATTCTTCCTTGTTTAAGTACAAGTTTTATCTGAATGAATATAGTTGTGCAAGTTATCAAAGATTATGAGGAGATTACTGTGATTGAGTATGCGAGTTTATTATAAGCTTTAATATGAGAATGCTGCTCAATAGATAAGTATAATCTGTTAACTGTTCTCTGACAAAGAACAAAGTTTGCCATCACCAATTATGATTTCCTATGCACCTTTATTTGTGATTTCCTTCTACTTGTTTCAAGTTGAATTATATGAGGAAGTTGTCTACTAGAATGTCTTGTGTGAATGAATATGATGCTTCTTGTTCGTATTTTATTTATCGACTCTTCACTCCATAAACATGTGGTCCTGTTTACCGAGTTCAGTTTCGCTTGGGGACAAGCGAAGTCTAAGCTTGGGGGGAGTTGATACGTCCATTTTGCATCACTATTTTATATCATAATTTGCTGTTATTCATTGATATATTTCATATTTGGAGATGATACTTATGTTATTTCATCTATTTTGCATGTTTCATGATTATTTGAGGATCGCGCACCGGAGCCAGGATTCTGCCGGAAAAAGCACCGTCGAACGCAATATTTCGGAAGATCAACGGTTGACGGAAATTATATGAAAAATCCTATTTTTCCGAAGTCGAAGGGAGCCGGAAGGGGAGCCGAGGGGACCCGAGGTGGGCCCACCTCATAGGCCGGCGCGGCCCAAGGCCCGGCCGCGCCACCTCGTGAGGAGGGGGCCCACAACCCCCTCTCGCCTCCTTTCTTCGCGTACATCTTCGTCCCGAAAACCTAAGCCCCGGAGGATAGTCGCGAAGAGTCACGGCCCCGCCTCGCGGGGCGGAGAACACCGAGAGAGAAAAGAGCTCTCCGGCAGGCTGAAATCTGCCGGGAAATTCCCTCCCGGAGGGGGAAATCGACGCCATCGTCACCGTCATCAAGCTGGACATCATCTCCATCATCATCATCATCATCATCATCATCATCATCATCATCATCATCATCATCATCATCATCATCATCATCATCATCACCGCCATCTCCACCGCTGCACCTCGTCACCGTTGTAACAATTTGGGTTTGATCTTGATTGTTTGATAGGGGAAACTCTCCCGGTGTTGATTTCTACTTGTTATTGATGCTATTGAGTGAAACCATTGAACCAAGGTTTATGTTCAGATTGTTATTCATCATCATATCACCTCTGATCATGTTCCATATGGGTGAAGTCTAAATGTTAGTAGTGAATTATGTTGGTTAGTATTCAATGTTGTGATATTTAAGTTGTGGTGTTATTCTTCTAGTGGTGTCATGTGTACGTCGACTACATGATACTTCACCATTTATGGGCCTAGGGGAGTGCATCTTATATTCGTTTGCTAATTGCGGGGTTGCCGGAGTGACAGAAACCTAAGCCCCCGTTAGTATATCGATGCAGGAGGGATAGCGGGATCTCGAGTTTAAGGTCTGTGGTTAGATTTATCTTAATTACTTTCTTGTAGTTGTGGATGCTTGCAAGGGGTATAATCACAAGTATGTATTAGTCCTAGGAAGGGGGGTACATTAGCATAGGTTCACCCACACAACACTTATCAAAACAATGAAGATTAATCAGCTATATGAAGCGAAAGCACTAGACTAAATTCCCGTGTGTCCTCAAGAACGTTTGGGCATTATAAGTAAACAAACCGGCTTGTCCTTTGTGCTAAAAAGGATTGGGCCACTCGCTGCAATTATTTCTCTCGCACTTTATTTAATCGTACTTTATTCATCTGCTATATCAAAACCCCCTGAATACTTGTCTGTGAGCATTTACAGTGAATCCTTCATCGAAACTGCTTGTCAACACCTTCTGCTCCTCGTTGGGATCGACATTCTTACTTATCGAAGATACTACGATACACCCCCTATACTTGTGGGTCATCACACCTCAACACCGGATCCATGGACCAAAACCACTCAAAACGCAATGAAATCGCAGATCCGTCCAAAGGCAAATTAGGGCTATTTTTTGGGGATTTTTGGGGAAAATTTTTAGAGACGAAATTGGGTGGGTGGGGGGTCAAATCCGCGGAAACCAAAGGCTGCTGATAACATATGATGAGGTCTAAGACCCCGTGTGTGGCCCGATCTCGCGATTGACCCGAAATCCGAAGGGGAAAGAGAGGGAGAGCGCGAAGAACACGACGAACACGAAGAAAACGAGGAACTCACGCACGCACACCAACCCAATACAATCGATACTTACCCCCATGGCTGGATGGACCACGCCAATAGAATCAACCTGGAAGAGAGGCGCGGTATAATTCCGAGGTGAGAGATCGGTGAAGGAGATGAATCTAGGAGTGGGAGAGAGAGTGCGAAGCACTAGAATCTCACACACCAAATCCAATCATCCAACAAGGGTTGCCTTGATACAAAGGGGATGAAACCCTTGGGAGACAAAGCTCAAATTCATGTTAAGCCTAAATCTTGTCTAAAGAGCTAAGGGGGCGACCTGGGGCTAATATAGGCATACAAGGCGACCTGGGTCGAAGAGGTACAAGTTGCTGGGTCAAACCCGTCGAATCCGGTCCAGGGGCCGGTTGGACCGGGCC
This sequence comes from Lolium rigidum, assembly GCF_022539505.1. Taxonomy (NCBI): domain Eukaryota; kingdom Viridiplantae; phylum Streptophyta; class Magnoliopsida; order Poales; family Poaceae; genus Lolium; species Lolium rigidum. The sequence continues at coordinate 209,448,787 of NC_061514.1, forward strand.
TGGGGCCGGGCCATCCGGTCCAAACCGGGCCAGGGACTGGGCTACAACTGGAAGTGAAGCAGATGCCCATCCGGTTGGCGTCAGCGCGTTGCCCGGTTGATGACGGAGGGTGCCCGGTCTGGGGCCCGGTCTGACCGGCCTCTGGGCCGGTGATGTCTACGGGTGCTTCTATTCTTGTAGACAGTGTTGGGCCTCCAAGAGCAGAGGTTTGTAGAACAGCAGCAAGTTTCCCTTAAGTGGATCACCCAAGGTTTATCGAACTCAGGGAGGAAGAGGTCAAAGATATCCCTCTCATGCAACCCTGCAACCACAAAGCAAGAAGTCTCTTGTGTCCCCAACACACCTAATAGGTGCACTAGTTCAGCGAAGAGATAGTGAAATACAGGTGGTATGAATGAATATGAGCAGTAGTAACGGCGCCAGAAAATAGCTTGCTGGCGTGTGGTTGATGATGGTAATATGGTAGCAGTAGTAACGCAGTAAAATAGTAAACAAGCAGCCATAGCAGTATTTAGGAACAAGGCCTAGGGAATAGACTTTCACTAGTGGACACTCTCAACTTTGATCACATAACAGAATAGATAAATGCATACTCTACACTCTTGTTGGATGATGAACACATTGCGTAGGATTACACGAACCCTCAATGCCGGAGTTAACAAGCTCCACAATTCAATGTTCATATTTAAATAACCTTAGAGTGCATGAAAGATCAACACGACTAAACCAAGTACTAACACAGCATGCACACTGTCACCTTCACACTATGTAGGAGGAATAGATCACATCAATACTATCATAGCAATAGTTAAGTTCACAATCTACAAGAGATCATGATCATAGCATACGCCAAGTACTAACACGGATGCACACACTGTCACCATTACACCGTGCAGGAGGAATAAAACTACTTTAATAACATCACTAGAGTAGCACATAGATAAATTGTGATACAAAACACATTGCAATCATAAAGAGATATAAATAAGCACTTCACTACGCCATTCATAATAGTGAATAAGTATTCAGTGAAATATAGCCTAAGAGACCCACACGGTGCACACACTTGTCACCTTTACACACGTGGGACAAGGAGTCTCCGGAGATCACATAAGTAAAACTCACTTGACTAGCATAATGACATCTAGATTACAAGCATCATCATATGAATCTCAATCATGTAAGGCAGCTCATGAGATTATTGTATTGAAGTACATAGGAGAGAGATGAACCACATAGCTACCGGTACAGCCCCGAGCCTCGATGGAGAACTACTCCCTCCTCATGGGAGACAAGCAGCGTTGATGGAGATGGCGGTGGTGTCGATGGAGGAGCCTTCCGGGGCACTTCCCCGCCCCGGCGGCGTGCGCGAACGGAGACTCCTGTCCCCTAGATCTTGGCTTCGCGATGGCGGCGGCTCTGGAAGTTTTCTCGTACCGTGGCTTTTTCGTCTCGAGGTTTTAGGTCAGGGACCTTTATATAGGCGAAGAGGCGGAGTCGGAGGGGCAACGAGGCGACGACACCATAAGGCGGCGCGGCCAGGGCCTGGGCCGCGCCGGCCTATCATCTGGGCCCCCTGTGGCCCCCCTCTGGCGACTCTCGGGTGTTCTGGAAGCTTCGTGGAAAAATAGGATGCTGGGTCTTGATTTCGTCCGATTCCGAGAATATTTCCTTACTAGGATTTCTGGAACCAAAAACAGCGAGAAAACGAGAACCGGCCCTTCGGCATCTCGTCAATAGGTTAGTTCCGGAAAACGCATAAATATGACATAAAGTATGCATAAAACATGTAGATATCATCAATAATGTGGCATGGAACATAAGAAATTATCGATACGTCGGAGACGTATCAGCATCCCCAAGCTTAGTTCTGCTCGTCACGAGCAGTAAAAACGATAACAAAGATAATTTCTGAAGTGACATGCCATCATAACCTTGATCATACTATTTGTAAACATATGTAATGAATGCAGCGATCAAAACAATGGTAATGACATGAGTAAACAAGTGAATCATAAAGCAAAGACTTTTCATGAATAGTACTTCAAGACAAGCATCAAATAATCTTGCATAAGAGTTAACTCATAAAGCAATAAATCAAAGTAAAGGTATTGAAGCAACACAAAGGAAGATTAAGTTTCAGCGGTTGCTTTCAACTTATAACATGTATATCTCATGGATAATTGTAAACATAGAGTAATATAACAAGTGCAATATGCAAGTATGTAGGAATCAATGCACAGTTCACACAAGTGTTAGCTTCTTGAGGTGGAGAGAGATAGGTGAACTGACTCAACATAAAAGTAAAGAGAATGGTCCTTCAAAGAGGAAAGCATCGATTGCTATATTTGTGCTAGAGCTTTTATTTTGAAAACATGAAACAATTTTGTCAACGGTAGTAATAAAGCATATGAGTTATGTAAATTATATCTTACAAGTTGCAAGTCTCATGCATAGTATACTAATAGTGCCCGCACCTTGTCCTAATTAGCTTGGACTACCGGATCATTGCAATACACATGTTTTAACCAAGTGTCACAATGGGGTACCTCCATGCCGCCTGTACAAAGGTCTAAGGAGAAAGCTCACATTTTGGATTTCTCGCTTTTGATTATTCTCAACTTAGACATCCATACCGGGACAACATGGACAACGAGATAATGGACTCCTCTTTAATGCATAAGCATGTGGCAACAATTATTATTCTCATATGAGATTGAGGATATATGTCCAAAACTGAAACTTCCACCATGAATCATGGCTTTAGTTAGCGGCCCAATGTTCTTCTCTAACAATATGCATGCTCCAACCATTAAAGTGGTAGATCTCTCTTACTTCGGACAAGACGGACATGCATAGCAACTCACATGATATTCAACAAAGAGTAGTTGATGGCGTCCCCGAAGCATGGTTATCGCACAACTAGCAACTTAATAAGAGATAAAGTGCATAAGTACATATTCAATACCACAATAGTTTTTAAGCTATTTGTCCCATGAGCTATATATTGCAAAGGTGAATGATGGAATTTTAAAGGTAGCACTCAAGCAATTTACTTTGGAATGGCGGATAAATACCATGTAGTAGGTGGGTATGGTGGACACAAATGGCATAGTGGTTGGCTCAAGTATTTTGGATGCATGAGAAGTATTCCCTCTCGATACAAGGTTTAGGCTAGCAAGGTTATTTGAAACAAACACAAGGATGAACGGTGCAGCAAAACTCACATAAAAGACATATTGTAAATATTATAAGACTCTACACCGTCTTCCTTATTGTTCAAAACTCAATACTAGAAATTATCTAGACTTTAGAGAGACCAATTATGCAAACCAAATTTTAGCAAGCTCTATGTATTTCTTCATTAATGGGTGCAAAGCATATGATGCAAGAGCTTAAACATGAGCACAACAATTTCCAAGTATCAAATTATTCAAGACATTCTACCAATTACTACATGTAGCATTTTCCGTTTCCAACCATATAAAAATGAACGAAGCAGTTTCAACCTTCGCCATGAACATTAAAAGCTAAGAACACATGTGTTCATATGAACCAGCGGAGCGTGTCTCTCTCCCACACAAGCATGTATTTATTCGGAGAATGAAAATAACAAAACAAAAATAAAAGCACACAGACGCTCCAAGTAAAGTACATAAGATGTGACCGAATAAAAATATAGTTTCAAGAGAAGGAACCTGATAATTTGTCGATGAAGAAGGGGATGACTTTGGCATCCCCAAGCTTAGACGCTTGAGTCTTCTTGAAATATGCAGGGGTGAACCACCGGGGCATCCCCAAGCTTAGAGCTTTCACTCTTCTTGATCATAGTATATCATCCTCCTCTCTTGACCCTTGAAAATTTCCTTCACACCAAATTCGAAACAAACTCATTAGAGGGTTAGTGCATAATCAAAAACTCACATGTTCAGAGGTGACACAATCATTCTTAACACTTCGGACATTGCCCAAAGCTACTTGGAAGTCAATGGAACAAAGAAATCCATCCCACATAGCAAAAGAAGCAATGCGAAATAAAAGGCGAGAATCTGTCAAAACGAACGGTCCGTAAAGACGAACTTTAAAAGGGCACCGAGACTTGCTCAAATGAAAATGCCCAAATTGAATGAAAGTTGCGTACATATCCGAGGATCACTCACGTAAATTGGCTTAATTTTCTGAGTTACCTGCAGAGAATTAGACCCAGATTCGTGACAGCAAAGAAATCTGTTTCTACGCGAGTAATCCAAATCTAGTATTCACTTTACTATCAAAGACTTTACTTGGCACAACAAAACACAAAACTAAGATAAGGAGAGGTCGCTACAGTAGTAAACAACTTCCAAGACACAAATATAACACAAAGTACTGTAGCAAAATAACACATGGGTTATCTCCCAAGAAGTTCTTTCTTTATAGCCATTAAGATGGGCTCAGCAGTTTTAATGATGCACTCGCAAGAAATAGTAGTTGAAGCAAAAGAGAGCATCAAGAGGCAAATTCAAAACAAATTTAAGTCTAACATGCTTCCTATGCATAAGAATCTTGTAAGTAAACAAGTTCATAAAGAGCAAAGTAACAAGCATAGGAAGATAAAACAAGTGTAGCTTCAAAAATTTCAGCACATAGAGAGGTGTTTTAGTAACATGAAAATTTCTACAACCATATTTTCCTCTCTCATAATAACTTTCAGTAGCCACATGAGCAAACTCAACAATATAACTATCACATAAAGAATTCTTATCATGAGTCTCATGCATAAAATTATTTCTCTCCACATAAGCATAATCAATTTTATTAGTTGTAGTGGGAGCAAATTCAACAAAGTAGCTATCATTATTATTCTCATCATCAAATATAGGAGGTATAGTATCATCATAATTAAATTTATCCTCCATAACAGGCGGTACTAAAAGACTACTATCATTATAATCATCATAGATAGGAGGCAAAGTATAATAAAAGTAAATTTTCTCCTCAATGCTTGGGGGACTAAAAAGATCATGAAAACCAGCTTCCCCAAGCTTAGAACTTTCTATATCATTATCAACAATGGTGTTCAAAGCGTTCATACTAATATTACTACCAGCATGCAAATAAGGTTCCATAGGTTTTTTAATTTTCGCATCAAACAATCCATGTTTTAAATCAGGAAATAGAATAAGAAGCTCATTGCTGTCCATTATGCCTAACTAGTGTAAACAAGAAACAAAAAGATGCAATTGCAGGATCTAAAGGAAATAGCTTCGAGTACTTACAACGGCGAAAATAGCTTAGTAGCCGAGATCCGGAGTGTGAGTACCTTTTACCTTTCCTCCCCGGCAACGGCGCCGAGAAAATAGCTTGATGTCTACGGGTGCTTCTATTCTTGTAGACAGTGTTGGGCCTCCAAGAGCAGAGGTTTGTAGAACAGCAGCAAGTTTCCCTTAAGTGGATCACCCAAGGTTTATTGAACTTAGGGAGGAAGAGGTCAAAGATATCCCTCTCATGCAACCCTGCAACCACAAAGCAAGAAGTCTCTTGTGTCCCCAACACACCTAATAGGTGCACTAGTTCGGCGAAGAGATAGTGAAATACAGGTGGTATGAATGAATATGAGCGAGTAGTAACGGCGCCGAGAAAATAGCTTGCTCGGCGTGTGGTTGATGATGGTAATATGGTAGCGGTAGTAACGCGATAAAATAGTAAACAAGCAGCGATAGCAGTATTTAGGAACAAGGCCTAGGGAATAGACTTTCAATAGTGGACACTCTCAACTTTGATCACATAATAGAATAGATAAATGCATACTCTACACTCTTGTTGGATGATAAACACATTGCGTAGGATTACACGAACCCTCAATGCCGGAGTTAACAAGCTCCACAATTCAATGTTCATATTTAAATAACCTTAGAGTGCATGAAAGATCAACACGACTAAACCAAGTACTAACACGAGCATGCACTGCTCGTCACCTTCACACTATGTAGGAGGAGTAGATCACATCAATACTATCATAGCAATAGTTAACTTCACAATCTACAAGAGATCATGATCATAGCATACGCCAAGTACTAACACGGATGCACACACTGTCACCATTACACCGTGCAGGAGGAATAAAACTACTTTAATAACATCACTAGAGTAGCACATAGTTAAATTGTTATACAAAACACATTGCAATCATAAAGATATATAAATAAGCACTTCACTACGCCATTCATAACAGTGAATAAGTATTCTGTGAAATATAGCCTAAGAGACCCACACGGTGCACACACTGTCACCTTTACACACGTGGGACAAGGAGTCTCCGGAGATCACATAAGTAAAACTCACTTGACTAGCATAATGACATCTAGATTACAAGCATCATCATATGAATCTCAATCATGTAAGGCAGCTCATGAGATTATTGTATTGAAGTACATAGGAGAGAGATGAACCACATAGCTACCGGTATAGCCCTGAGCCTCGATGGAGAACTACTCCCTCCTCATGGGAGACAACAGCGTTGATGGAGATGGCGGTGGTGTCGATGGAGGAGCCTTCCGGGGGCACTTCCCCGCCCCCTGCGGCGTGCCGGAACAGAGACTCCTGTCCCCCAGATCTTGGCTTCGCGATGGCGGTGGCTCTGGAAGGTTTCTCGTACCGTGGCTTATTCGTCCCGAGGTTTTAGGTCAGGGACCTTTATATAGGCGAAGAGGCGGAGTCGGAGGGGCAACGAGGCGACGACACCATAAGGCGGCGCGGCCAGGGCCTGGGCCGCGCCGGCCTATCATCTGGGGCCCCTGTGGCCCCCCTGTGGCGACTCTCGGGTGTTCTGGAAGCTTCGTGGAAAAATAGGATGTTGGGTCTTGATTTCGTCCGATTCCGAGAATATTTCCTTACTAGGATTTCTGGAACCAAAAACAGCAGAAAACGAGAACCGGCCCTTCGGCATCTCGTCAATAGGTTAGTTCCGGAAAACGCATAAATATGACATAAAGTATGCATAAAACATGTAGATATCATCAATAATGTGGCATGGAACATAAGAAATTATCGATACGTCGGAGACGTATCAGCCGGCTGGGCCTCTTCCTCCCGCCCCTTCTTCCTCTTCCTTCTCCTCTTCTTTCCTTCTTCTTCTTCCTTCTTCCTTGCACTATGGGAGCTCCTTCCCTCTTGGTCCTTGTCGATGTCGGCACCTGTAGACACCATGATGATAGGCATGAGGTAGCATACCATTCAAGTTGGTGTTGACGTCGACCATAGAGAGGATAGGGTTCACCTTGACATGTATAGCAGGGTTTTGTGTTGTTGGTCCACTTCGGGGACTCCTTGGCCATGGTGTAGCATCGACGATAGGCGGGGCTGCACTTGTCGGTCTTGAGGCGGAGGTGTCCAAAAGCCACCCCGCTTCACGTTATGGGGACAGCGTTAGCAGGCTCAAGCACACCGCAACCTGAAAGTGCTCCACGAAGAAGCAATCCAAGGCAAAATAGTCCTCGACCTACTATGGTGGCGTGAGATCCTCCACGGGAAGGTGATGCAAGAAACACGATGACACAAGCTCGGGTTGATAGAGCACGAGAAAATAGATCCAGGCGACACTCGCCAGAAATCGACGAAGAAGATATGTGTGGACTTCCCTGCTTTACCCAACCGGTTTGCAGAACTCGGGTTCCTTCTAGCTTCAAGTTACCCGATAGTTATAAAAGTTCGATGGTTTGCAAGAACCAGAGGACTGGTTAATCAACTACATGCAAACAGTGAAATTGTTGGGTGGAACAAGAGCAACGGCCATGCAGAGCATCCAGGTTCACCTCACCGGAGCCGCAAGATCATGGATAAAGAAGTTACCAGTAGGGTCCAGTTGGGAAACTTTCGAGGACTTGTTCGTGAAAAATTTCCGTTCCACGTGCAAAAAACCTGCATCAATAGAGAAGCTAAGGGCCTGCAAGCAAAAGCATGGCGAACCAATGAGGATGTAGATCCAGCGATGGAACATCATAAAAAATTCGACAGAAAATGTATCTAACGAAAGAGCAATTGACGCATTTGTTGCGGGGATCCAAAGGAGAGACCTAATCGAGGATTTGGGTAGATCCAACCCGAGAAAAATATCAGAGCTCATGGAGATAGCGAATCGCTGGGCGGATGGAGAAGATGCCGTTCAAAATAAACAACATAGATCACCCGAGGAGGATCGCAACAGAAACAACAATCAAAATAGGCGACGGTACTCTCGCCAATACTCAGATTACGACGGTCCCAGCCAAGTGGCGGCTGGCTTCCGAGGAAGAGGTGGAGGAAATCTTTGGGATGATTATCAGAGAAGCAGCGAGCAGCGCAATGATCATAGGGATGCACCAAGTTCCAGCAGGCAAAATAATCGACCAAGGTTTCAGAGGCCATACAATATATCACCCGAAGATCTTCTAAACAGACCATGCCAGATGTATTTTTATCTCGACAGTGAAGGGAAAAGACAGTCAGGCCATTTTCAGAAGGACTGCCGAACTTTCCAAGCTCTCATAGTAACAAGGTATTAACTTGTCAATGCCTACGTATTGTAGACTAGGGTTTCGTTGGACATAGAGGGAAAGTAGATCTCGAAGGTTTCAGCCGGAAAGTACTCAACGATTATGAAACTAGGGTTGTGTTGACAATATATTCGATCCTCTCTTCGTCCCTCGACTCCCCCTTATATAGGAGGTGGAGCCGAGGGTTTCGTAATACACAAGTTACAAAGTCCGGGAGGGTTTCTAACCCGTCCTGCAAGATTACAAGTTATACTTCCTAATACAACTCTAGCTTTCCTTACTAGCATCTTGGGCTTCCGAATCTTCTTATTCTTCGAGTCATGGGCCTTCAGTAAACCCTGGGTACCATCTTCGGCAGGCCCATTGGGGATGCCTATGTCAGTAGCCCCCGAGATTTTGCTTGAATCGAAGAATCAGGGAAAATCTCCAACTTTAATCATTTAGTAAATCTGCCGAATTTATCACATATCTTTGGATATGCAATTATATATTGTACATGGATGATGGTAATTGGGGCTAGTTCGTCTGACGGATCAGGTACTAGTTAACTGCTCTAGTGGCAATCCGCAAAAACCTACTTCAAGATCACGTCCCCGGACATGATCTCGGGATACTGGTGTACAGTTCGACAGGTGCCGCTTAAGGTCTTACCATTCTGCGAGTCCCAGTCATATTTTATCGGGTACCTAACGCGTCCGTTAGGATTTTTCTTCGTATCTGTTGATACAAAAAAAAGTAGCAAACCAACGTCAGAGACGGCGCCACGCCGCTCAGAACGGATCTGGGTCTTACCTTCGCAAAGTTTTGCGACATTCAGAGATTATTCGCTACTTTGGCGCTCTGAGAATATATTGTCGAGTGCTTTTCGGCTGTTGGAATAGCACATTTTATTGAGTCAACGGATGACTTATTTTGCCTTCCCGATGGGAGTATATGTAGAGTTATCTGTATAACTCGAAATATGCTCACTTCTTTTTTCTTCTCTCTCTTTCTTTCTTTCTTCTCGTTTTTTTTATAATTTCATCGGGCACGCGAACAGCGTTCCCGATGGGAGTAGCCCCCGAGGCTACAGCCAAGGACTTGTGCTTGGTTGTAGGCTCAACACTTTAATGCCTCATGTCAATATATTTTCATTCTTTCTCGAACTTTTCATATCTATCGGGTGCGCGACCAGCGTCTCACTGGGAGTAGCTCTCGAGGCTATGAACAAATGCTTGCATTTGGTCATAGGCTCTCGACATTTCTATTTTGTCATACTCGAATTTTTCTTTTTTCCAAAGTAGCCCCCGAGCATTTGGGCAAAAACTTGTATTTGATCAAAGGCTCTCGCAATAATAACTAATCTTCTGCTGTCACCATTCTTATGAAGCTTCATAGCCGAGATTTTCTCTTGCTAAGGTGACATCATTGCTGACGATAGCCACGATCACTGTATCGGGAAAACGCGAGAACTGCTCTCTCTCTATCTCGTGGGCCCAAATTTCTTATCAAGTTGACACGTTGATGTCTACGGGAGCTTCTATTCTTGTAGACAGTGTTGGGCCTCCAAGAGCAGAGGTTTGTAGAACAGCAGCAAGTTTCCCTTAAGTGGATCACCCAAGTTTTATCGAACTCAAGGAGGAAGAGGTCAAAGATATCCCTCTCATGCAACCCTGCAACCACAAAGCAAGAAGTCTCTTGTGTCCCCAACACACCTAATAGGTGCACTAGTTCGGCGAAGAGATGGTGAAATACAGGTGGTATGAATAAGTATGAGCAGTAATAACGGCGCCAGAAAATAGCTTGCTGGCGTGTAGTTGATGGTGGTAATATGGTAGCAGTAGTAACGCGAAGTAAAACGATAAACAAGCAGCGATAGCGATATTTAGGAACAAGGCCTAGGGAATAGACTTTCACTAGTGGACACTCTCAACTTTGATCACATAACAGAATAGATAAATGCATACTCTACACTCTTGTTGGATGATGAACATATTGCGTAGGATTACACGAACCCTCGATGCCGGAGTTAACAAGCTCCACAATTCAATGTTCATATTTAAATAACCTTAGAGTGCATGAAAGATCAGCACGACTAAACCAAGTACTAACACAGCATGCACACTGTCACCTTCACACTATGTAGGAGGAATAGATCACATCAATACTATCATAGCAATAGTTAACTTCACAATCTACAAGAGATCATGATCATAGCATACGCCAAGTACTAACACAGATGCACACACTGTCACCATTATACCCTGCAGGAGGAATAAAACTACTTTAATAACATCACTAGAGTAGCACATAGATAAATTGTGATACAAGACACATTGCAATCATAAAGAGATATAAATAAGCACTTCACTACGCCATTCATAACAGTGAATAAGTATTCTGTGAAATATAGCCTAAGAGACCCACACGGTGCACACACTTGTCACCTTTACACATGTGGGACAAGGAGTCTCCGGAGATCACATAAGTAAAATTCACTTGACTAGCATAACGACATCTAGATTACAAGCATCATCATATGAATCTCAATCATGTAAGGCAGCTCATGAGATTATTGTATTGAAGTACATAGGAGAGAGATTAACCACATAGCTACCGAGTACAGCCCCGAGCCTCGATGGAGAACTACTCCCTCCTCATGGGAGACAGCAGCGTTGATGGAGATGGCGGTGGTGTCGATGGAGGAGCCTTCCGGGGGCACTTCCCCACCCCGGCAGCGTGCCGGAACAGAGACTCATGTCCCCCAGATCTTGGCTTCGCGATGGCGGCGGCTCTGCAAGGTTTCTCGTACCGTGGCTTTTTTCGTATCGAGGTTTTAGGTCTGAGACCTTTATATAGGCGAAGAGGCGGCGTCAGAAGGTCGAAGGGGCGACGACACCATAGGGCCGCGTGGCCAGGGGGTGGGCCGCGCCACCCTATCATCTGGGGGCCCTGTGGCCCCCCTCTGGCGGCTCTCGGGTGTTCTGGATGCTTCCGGTCAAAATAGGAACCTGGGCGTTGATTTCGTCCAATTCCGAGAATATTTCGTTACTAGGATTTACGAAACCAAAAACAGCGAGAAAACGAGAGCTGGCCCTTCGGCATCTCGTCAATAGGTTAGTTCCATAAAACGCATAAATATGACATAAAATGTGCATATAACATGTAGATATCATCAATAATGTGGCATGGAACATAAGAAATTATCGATACGTCGGAGACGTATCAGCATCCCCAAGCTTAGTTTTCGCTCGTCCCGGCGAGGTAAACGATAAACAAAGATAATTTCTGGAGTGACATGCCATCATAAACATGATCATATTGTAAACATATGTAATGAATGCAGCGATCAAAATAATGGTGATGACATGAGTAAACAAATGAATCATAAAGCAAAGACTTTTCATGAATAGTACTTTCAAGACAAGCATCAATAAGTCTTGCATAAGAGTTAACTCATAAAGTAATAAATTCATAGTAAAGGCATTGAAGCAACACAAAAGAAGATTAAGTTTAAGCGGTTGCTTTCAACTTGTAACATGTATATCTCATGGATAATTGTCAACATAGAGTAATATAACAAGTGCAATATGCAAGTATGTAAGAATCAATGCACAGTTCACACAAGTGTTTGCTTCTTGAGGTGGAGAGAGATAGGTGAACTAACTCAACATAAAAGTAAAAGAAAGGTCCTTCGCAGAGGAAAGCATTGATTGCTATATTTGTGCTAGAGCTTTGGTTTTGAAAACATAAAGAGAGCATAAAAGTAAAATTTTGAGAGGTGTTTGTTGTTGTCAACAAATGGTAGTGGGCACTCTAACTACCTCATCAACCAGACTTTCAAGAGCGGCTCCCATGAAGGACGTTATCTCTACCAGCAAGGTAGATCACACCTCTTCTCTTTTGTTTACACATGTACTTTAGTTTCATATTTATGGATGACACTCCTCCCAACCTTTTGCTTACACAAGCCATGGCTAACCGAATTCTCGGGTGCCTTCCAACAATCACATACCATGAAGGAGTGTCTATTTGCAAAATTAAGTTGCTTACTGATAGATCAGAGCAAAACATGTGAGGAGAATTATATATGCAAGTTAATTAATTGGGGCTGGGCACCCCATTGCCAGCTCTTTTTGCAAAATTATTGGATAAGCGGATGAGCCACTAGTCCATTGGTGAAAGTCTGTCCGAAGAAAATGACAAGATCGAAAGATAAACACCACATACTTCCTCATGAGCTATAAAACATTGACATAAATAAGAGGTGATAAATTTTGAATTATTTAAAGGTAGCACTCAAGCAATTTACTTTGGAATGGCGGAGAAATACCATGTAGTAGGTAGGTATGGTGGACACAAATGGCATAGTGGTTGGCTCAATGATTTTGGATGCATGAGAAGTTTTCCCTCTCGATACAAGGTTTAGGATAGCAAGGTTTATTTGAAACAAACACAAGGATGAACCGGTGCAGCAAAACTCACATAAAAGACATATTGTAAACATTATAAGACTCTACACCGTCTTCCTTGTTGTTCAAACTCAATACTAGAAATTATCTAGACTTTAGAGAGACCAATTATGCAAACCAAATTTTAGCAAGCTCTATGTATTTCTTCATTAATGGGTGCAAAGTATATGATGCAAGAGCTTAAACATGAGCACAACAATTGCCAAGTATCAAATTATCCAAGACATTTTACCAATTACTACATGTAGCATTTTCCGTTTCCAACCATATAAAAATGAACGAAGCGAGTTTTAACCTTCGCCATGAACACTAAAAGATAAAGCGAAGAACACATGTGTTCATATGAACCAGCGGAGCGTGTCTCTCTCCCACACAAGCATTTATTCAAACAAAAACAAAAACAAAAGCACACGGACGCTCCAAGCAAAGCACATAAGATGTGGCCGAATAAAAATATAGTTTCAAGAGAAGGAACTCGATAATTTGTCGATGAAGAAGGGGATGCCTTGGGCATCCCCAAGCTTAGATGCTTGAGTCTTCTTGAAATATGCAGGGATGAACCACCGGGGCATCCCCAAGCTTAGAGCTTTCACTCTCCTTGATCATAGTATATCATCCTCCTCTCTTGACCCTTGAAAACTTCCTCCACACCAAACTCGAAACAACTCATTAGAGGGTTAGTGCACAATAAAAATTAACATGTTCAGAGGTGACACAATCATTCTTAACACTTCTGGACATTGCATAAAGCTACTGGACATTAATGGATCAAAGAAATTCATCCAACATAGCAAAAGAGGCAATGCGAAATAAAAGGCAGAATCTGTCAAAACAGAACAGTCCGTAAAGATGGATTTTACTGAGGCACCAGACTTGCGGAAATGAAAATGCCCAAATTGAATGAAAGTTGCGTACATATCTGAGGATCACTCACGTAAATTGGCTTAATTTTCTGAGTTACCTACATAGAATTAGACCCAGATTCGTGACAGCAAAGAAATCTGTTTCTGCGCAGTAATCCAAATCTAGTATTCACTTTACTATCAAAGACTTTACTTGGCACAACAATGCAACAAAATTAAGATAAGGAGAGCTTGCTACAGTAGTAACAACTTCCAAGACACAAATATAAAACAAAGTACTGTAGCAAAATAACACATGGGTTATCTCCCAAGAAGTTCTTTCTTTATAGCCATTAAGATGGGCTCGGCAGTTTTAATGATGCACTCGCAAGAAATAGTAGTTGAAGCAAAAGAGAGCATCAAGAGGCAAATTCAAAACACATTTAAGTCTAACATGCTTCCTATGCATAGGAATCTTGTAAGTAAACAAGTTCATGAAGAGCAAAGTAACAAGCATAGGAAGATAAAACAAGTGTAGCTTCAAAAATTTCAGCACATAGAGAGGCATTTTAGTAACATGAAAAATTTTACAACCATATTTTCCTCTCTCATAATAACTTTCAGTAGTATCATGAGCAAACTCAACAATATAACTATCACATAAAGCATTCTTATCATGAGTCTCATGCATAAAATTATTACTCTCCACATAAGCATAATCAATTTTATTAGTTGTAGTGGGAGCAAATTCAACAAAGTAGCTATCATTATTATTCTCATCAAGTGTAGGAGGCATAGTATAATCACAATAAAATTTACTCTCCATAGTAGGCGGCACCAAAAGACCACTATCATTATAATCATCATAAATAGGAGGCAAAGTATCATCAAAGAAAATTTTCTCCTCAATGCTTGGGGGACTAAAAAGATCATGCTCATCAAAACCAGCTTCCCCAAGCTTAGAATTTTCCATATCATTAGCAACAATGGTATTCAAAGTATTCATGCTAATATGTTCCATGGTTTTTTTAATTTTCGCATCAAACCATCCATGTCTTAAATCAGGAAATAGAATAAGAAGCTCATTGTTGTCCATTATGCCAAACTAGTGTAAACAAGAAACAAAAAGATGCAATTGCAGGATCTAAAGGAAATAGCTTCGAGTACTTATAACGGCGAAAATAGCTTAGTAGCCGAGATCCGGAGTGTGAGTACCTTTTACCTTTCCTCCCCGGCAACGGCGCCAGAAAATAGCTTGATGTCTACGGGAGCTTCTATTCTTGTAGACGGTGTTGGGCCTCCAAGAGCAGAGGTTTGTAGAATAGCAGCAAGTTTCCCTTAAGTGGATCACCCAAGGTTTATCGAACTCGGGGAGGAAGAGGTCAAAGATATCCCTCTCATGCAACCCTACAACCACAAAGCAAGAAGTCTCTTGTGTCCCCAACACACCTAATAGGTGCACTAGTTCGGCGAAGAGATAGTGAAATACAGGTGGTATGAATAAGTATGAGCAGTAGTAACGGCGCCAGAAAATAGCTTGCTGGCGTGTAGTTGATGGTGGTAATATGGTAGCGATAGTAACGCAGTAAAACAGTAAACAAGCAGCGATAGCAGTATTTAGGAACAAGGCCTAGGGAATATACTTTCACTAGTGGACACTCTCAACTTTGATCACATAACAGAATAGATAAATGCATACTCTAAACTCTTGTTGGATGATGAACATATTGCGTAGGATTACACGAACCCTCGATGCCGGAGTTAACAAGCTCCACAATTCAATGTTCATATTTAAATAACCTTAGAGTGCATGAAAGATCAACACGACTAAACCAAGTACTAACACAGCATGCACTACTTGTCACCTTCACACTATGTAGGAGGAATAGATCACATCAATACTATCATAGCAATAGTTAACTTCACAATCTACAAGAGATCATGATCATAGCATACGCCAAGTACTAACACGGATGCACACACTGTCACCATTACACCGTGCGGGAGGAATAAAACTACTTTAATAACATCACTAGAGTAGCACATAGATAAATTGTGATACAAAACACATTGCAATCATAAAGAGATATAAATAAGCACTTCACTACGCCATTCATAACGAGTGAATAAGTATTCGTGAAATATAGCCTAAGAGACCCACACGGTGCACACACTGTCACCTTTACACACGTGGGACAAGGAGTCTCCGGAGATCACATAAGTAAAATTCACTTGACTAGCATAACGACATCTAGATTACAAGCATCATCATATGAATCTCAATCATGTAAGGCAGCTCATGAGATTATTGTATTGAAGTACATAGGAGAGAGATTAACCACATAGCTACCGGTACAGCCCCGAGCCTCGATGGAGAACTACTCCCTCCTCATGGGAGACAGCAGCGTTGATGGAGATGGCGGTGGTGTCGATGGAGGAGCCTTCCGGGGCACTTCCCCGCCCGGCAGCGTGCCGAAACAGAGACTCCTGTCCCCCGGATCTTGGCTTCGCGATGGCGGCGGCTCGGAAGGTTTCTCGTACCGTGGCTTTTTTCGTATCGAGGTTTTAGGTCCGGGACCTTTATATAGGCGAAGAGGCGGCGTCGGAAGGTCGAAGGGGCGACGACACCATAGGGCCGCGCGGCCGGGGGTGGGCCGCGCCACCCTATCATCCGGGGGCCCCGTGGCCCCCTCTTGCGGCTCTCGGGTGTTCCGGATGCTTCCGGTCAAAATAGGAACCCGGGCGTTGATTTCGTCCAATTCCGAGAATATTTCGTTACTAGGATTTCTGAAACCAAAAACAGCGGAAAACGAGAGCGGCCCTTCGGCATCTCGTCAATAGGTTAGTTCCAGAAAACGCATAAATATGACATAAAATGTGCATATAACATGTAGATATCATCAATAATGTGGCATGGAACATAAGAAATTATCGATACGTCGGAGACGTATCACACGTCGTGCAAGTGGGGGACACACGTCCTCCACTTTTTCTGGCGCATGCACTGTAGCCCCTGTTCCTTCCCTTCTTAGTGAAATTGCGTTTTTACCTCTTGTCCACGTGTACACCATCTATCTCACAATTTCTCCATCCAACGGTGCGTCGATTCACCGCACCTCTATTTAAGGTCATCATCTTCCTCCTTCCGCACTTTCGCTCGCGCCGCTCCTCTGCTCTCCTCTGCCAAAATCCTCCATTGCGCCCCACAGTTCTTGAGCTCAACCACGCTCGCACTTTGCTCCTACGCCATTGTTGATGCCACCGCGCAGACTCACCAGGCACAGCACGCCCAAATCGAAGATGGCAACCGAAGATCTGAGGAACACTGAGTGGGAGAGATCCAAAATCTCCCCCCAAGACATCAACTTGCTGAAGAAACTTGGGATCGGCAAGAAGCAAGACGCGCTGCGCTTCCCCAGCGAAGAAAGCTATCCAACCCCTCCAATGGAGTATCGGGTCAGTTTTGTTGACCACCTCATCCGTGGCCTCTCTGCCCCCATTCACAATTTTCTTCGGGGGTTGCTTTTTGTGTACGGATTGCAACTTCACCATCTTATCACCCTTTGCGAATCCTTCCTTGGAGTCCAGCCTAACTGGGCTTTATGGAAGCGCATTTTTCTTTGTCGCCGCAATGGCTCTGCCAATGTTTCCTATAACATCGGCGGCGTTGTTATTTGCGTTCGCCCTGACGTCGAGTACTTTGACGTCAAATTCCCTGACTCAGTTCAAGGGTGGCGCAAAAAATGGTTGTACATCCACGAGGAGAATCATGGCTCTGTTGAAGACAACATCACTCCCTTTGATGGTACCGAAAAAATCTGTCGCCGTCGTTCCTGGGATGCAGAGGCTGCCGACGAAGAAAAAGCGGCGACAGAGGCATTGATGACACGCATCCACCAGCTTCAAAATACCCGAGGACAAGAATTGTCGGGTATCCAAATCACGGCGTACTTCCTTAGGATTAGGGTGCAGCCTCTGCAAGCTCGCAAAAATCCCCTTTGGATGTATGCTGGCGATGAAGATGTGGATCGCCTGTCGACAGATTTATCGGTCAAGGACTTAGAAAAACTTGTCCGAAAGATCTCGTCGCTTAGCAAGAAGGACACCGTCCCGTCATCTTGCCGTGTGACGCCATATAGTGCCGCCAACGCACTCCCGTAGGTGATATATTTTTATCATCTGTTGATTCATGCACTCTTTTTCTCTTTCTCCTTTGGTACTGTTATATCTTCGACTGTTGTACTGATATAAATCCATGTCGATACTTTTTCTATTTTGTCCAGAACCATAAAACCGCGTCTCCTCTTCCTCCCCTTCCCAAAGATGGGGAAGTCGAAGAACGGGCTGTTGTCACCGACGACAACCAGGGTACTTCTCGCCCTGAGAGTGAAGTCGCGGGTTCTCGAAAATCCGCGGCATCCTCTGAAAAGGAGATTGAAACTGAGGCCACCACATCAACACGCTCTCCTCCCCCAGCTGCTTCTCCGAAGAACAAGAGAAAAAGGGGCGAGGTTGTCGATTCCGGCACCTCCAAAGCCGGTGCTTTGCGTGCCGAAGAAGTTGTTCCTGATGCTGGAAAGAAGACTTTCAATCCTTATGAAGATGCTATTGTCAGCTCGTAAGTTCTTGCTGCTCTATGTTGTTTGTTCTCGATACTTCGTCTAAATTGTTTTTTATCTTGTCGCTTTATTTGCTGTAGTGGTGACGAGGATGAAAATACACCTATTGACGCGACTGCTCGAACGAGCATGTCTCGTACTTTAGTTGTCTCTGAAGCTCAGCCTGATGGGGAGGAAACTTCGCCTCCTCATCAAGACACAGAGCATCCAACTCCAGCTACAAGCCCCCGAGCCTCTTCACCAAAGAGATCTAGGGTAGAACCAGCCAAGGAGCCTCTCCTGTTGGCTGGTAGTTCCACGACTCCTTCATTGGATGATGTAAGTTTTTTCATTCTTCTTTTTCCAAGCATTTCAGTATTTTCAACTCCCCTTTGTTTCTTGCTTAGGTGCTTGTCTGGTAACTTTCTCTTCCTATATTGACTTCTCTTTTTCTTTTGGTCTTCTCTTCAGCCTCTGATGAAGGAGTTTATTCGCCTTGGTACCCAATTCGTCGGGTACCGTGACCATGCCAAGAAGCTTGAAGGTACTTTTTTATCTGCTTCCTTTGCTAAATATACTCCACTATTTTGTCATAACTTTTTACTGTCATTGATTATGCCAGAAAATCTTGCGGAATCCAACAAACGTGCTGACGCTCTTGCTATCAAGTTAGAGAAAAGCGAAAAAGATCGCCAGAAAGCTGAAACAGATGCTGCCGCCGTCGAAGATCTTCGAAAAAGACTTCACAACGCGGAAACTTCTTTGAGCGAAAATATGGCTTAGCAATCTGCTCGCGAGACAGAAATTGTTGCTCGCTTGGAGTCGCAGAGTCGACGTTTTGTTAGTAAGTAGTCATATCTCTTCTACTTCTTCGGACCATCAAATTCCTCTTGCCTTGCTTTTCTCTGACAAACTTTTTTGTGACTCACGTAGGGAAAACGCAGCAGGATTATGATCTGGAGAACCCTGAAGGTCATCGCCTTCTCGACGCTCTCTCCCTCCTTGAGATCCGTGGAGATGAGGCGCGTGAAGGTCTTGCCGATGCCAGAGCAGGTCTGTCGCAGCTGTTTCCTTACTTCTTCCCAAAGAAGGAAGAACCCACGCCTTTTGCTGCTCTCGCCAAATGCTTCAATTCTCAAGAAGATCTTGGGCTCATGCTTCGTCAAGAAGGTTTGAAAGTTGGCGTTGAAGGCACTATTGCCTTGGTCGCCGACGACCGACAAGATATCGACTGGGCAAGAGTTCGCGACACAATGGAGATGGAAACCAAGAGGTGGCAGTCGTTGATTAGGGCTGCTAAGCCAAATTCAAAGAAAATCCTCGCCTACCTTGGATGCAAGCCAACTCCCGCTCCTAGTTCGTCGAAGCCGGAGGTCAAGTAGACCATCTTGTCTTCTTTTTTTACTTGTCTCTTTTGATGCTGTCGCCACAGTAGATTTGGCGACAACTGCCTCAGTAGCTCAGTAGGGATCCTCCTTTTGTAATAGTCATGTACATACTTTGAAAATCAATGGAAATCTATCTTTGCTTGATGATTGATGTCGAAACTTTTATTTCCAGTTGATATTTGACAACTATACTTCAACTCCTCGTGCTTCCGATGCTTTTCCTGCTTCATCCTGTTTGAAGAAAACACCTGTTGCTGATGAACTTATTGAAGATTCCTCGAGTAAGGGTTCAGCACAAGACTTGGAAGAACTTCGCCAACAACTTCAGTTTATGAAGAACCAAGTACTTAAAACAATGGAACAGTCTCGAAAATCATTGGAGAGGGAAAAATTGCGCTTCAGCAGGCTCAGGATGCTATAGCTGAAAAAGAGGTCGCGGTTACTGAGGCTGCCGAAGCTTTTTCGCGAGAAAATTATATGCTTCAACTGATGAACGACTCCGGCTTGGATATGACAGGTACACTTCATTTACTTGACCGTGCTTGATTTTATTCTTTGCTATTCTTCCTTCCTTACTGTTGTTGCCACTGAAACAGGTTCATTTTTAGATACCGCTGCCGAGGATCAACGCGTTGAAGCCCGATCCAATGTCCTTCTCAGACTTGCCTGAACGTACCCGCCAAATCGTCAGATTTCAAGATCGTGCGGGTCAGGTCCGTGATTTCCTCGACTTCTGTACAAGGACATTGTCCTTAGTTTATGGCACCATGTTCCCGCGCAATAAGATGCCAGAAACCCTTCCTGAATTGATGGATAAATTTCGGGATGCACCTCGAATCCATGGGTTTGTGCGGGCCCAACTATCTGCCGGTGCCAGATTTGCTATGATGATGATACAAATCTGCTATCCAAAGTTAGACATGAGTAGAATTGTCTCCAAGTGCCTGGCCAAGATGGCGAAAAGGAAGAGGAACGTTGGCAAAATTGATGACATTGTGACCCCTGTAGCAGAAGATATGATGGATGAACTTCTTCGGATGGACGCTGAGTTCTTCATGAAGGGCAGCTATGCTGAACATAGTACTCGCACTGCAAATAACGAACGGATGACCATAGATGATATACTAGGCAGCAATTGAGAGTTTCTCTTTTAACTTGTCGAGTTTTTCTCCGGGATTGCATCTTGTAAACATAATCTATATTGTAAAGCCAGTAAATATTTTTATTTTTCCTCATCAAGCCCCCGAGCGTTTTTGTGGCGATTTTTCTCTATTTGTATATGCGAGGTTGAACCAAGGAAAAATAAATTATATTGAGTGTACTATTTTTTGCGGGTTTTAGCCCCTGAGCTTTTTTGTTGATCACTATTTTGTACCGTCTTTTTATTTGGCGAAATATTTTTGCGAGGTGTATTCGTCGGCATTGTATATATATATATTGTAACTTCTGGGCGCAAGCCCCCGAGCATGTCGAAGAAAAAGATGTATACTTCCACTATCTTTATTATATTGCATCACCGCGAGCCCGCCTCATTAAAAACCTTTTCCAGCCCCACTCGGTGCCCTGAAAAAGGAAAAGAGTGCGTCTGAAAACTCGCGGGCGTTTCAGTACATTGTAGTTTTACAAGGAGGACTATATTTCGACTCTAGGCATAGAAACGCCTGATTTGTGCCACGTTCCAAGGATTTGGCTCGGCAGCTCCTGACTTATTGTCCTTTATCCTGTATGCTCCTCCTTCGATTACTTCTGTGACGATGTAAGGGCCAAATCACGGTGACTCGAGTTTTTCATGGATTTTTTGATTGGGTCGCAGAACTAAGTCTCCAACCTGAAAAGATCTTGGTCGCAAACGTCGACTGTGGTAGTTTTTCAGATCTTGCTGGTACTTAGCGACCCGTGATAACACTTCGTCTCGAGCTTCATCAAGTGTGTCGACATCGTCTTCCAATGCTATTCTGGAAGCTTCTTCGTCATATTCTGTGACTCTTGGGGAGTCATGCTCTATTTCTATCGGCAGTACTGCCTCAGCTCCATGGACCAGAAAAAACGGGGTCTCCTGTGTCGCTGTATTTGGTGTTGTTCGGATGCTCCATAACACACTCGGCAACTCCTCTGGCCAAGTATGTCGAGCTTTTTCCAATGGTCCTAACAAGCGCTTCTTGATACCATTGCAGATGATACCATTGGCTTTCTTGACTTCACCGTTGGTCTGCGGGTGCGCGACTGACGCAAAGTGCAATTTAATGCATACCTCTGCACAATATGCCTATAATTCCTTGGATGTGAAATTACTGCCATTGTCCGTGACGATGCTATGAAGTACTCCAAACCAAAAGATAATGCTTTTCACAAACTTGATTGCCGACGCTCCATCTGGTGAGTTTATCGGCTTTGCTTCTATCCACTTGGTGAATTTGTCGACAGCGACGAGCATATACTCGTATCCTCCTGGCGAGGCCTTGTGTAGTTTTCCCACCATGTCGAGACCCCATTGAGCGAAGGGCCAAGACAGCGGTATTGGCATCAGCTCTGCTGCCGGAGAATGAGGTTTGGCGGCAAATCTCTGGCACGCGTCGCAATTTCGTACTATTTCCTTTGCGTCCTCGATTGCTGTCAACCAGTAAAATCCTGCTCTGAAAACCTTGGCCGCGATAGCTCGACCGCTTGCGTGATGACCGCATATTCCTTCGTGTACTGATGGCGTGTAATTCACACGTTCGTTGGGAACCCCAAGAGGAAGGTATGATGCGCACAGCAGCAAGTTTTCCCTCAGAAAGAAACCAAGGTTTATCGAACCAGGAGGAGCCAAGAAGCACGTTGAAGGTTGATGGCGGCGGGATGTAGTGCGGCGCAACACCAGGGATTCCGGCGCCAACGTGGAACCTGCACAACACAACCAAAGTACTTTGCCCAACGAAACAGTGAGGTTGTCAATCTCACCGGCTTGCTGTAACAAAGGATTAACCGTATTGTGTGGAAGATGATTGTTTGCAAGAAAACAGTAAAGAACAAGTATTGCAGCAGATTTGTATTTCGGTATAAAAGAATGGACCGGGGTCCACAGTTCACTAGAGGTGTCTCTCCCATAAGATAAAAGCATGTTGGGTGAACAAATTACGGTCGGGCAATTGACAAATAGAGAGGGCATAACAATGCACATACATGTCATGATAAGTATAGTGAGATTTAATTGGGCATTACGACAAAGTACATAGACCGCCATCCAAGCTGCATCTATGCCTAAAAAGTCCACCTTCAGAGTTATCATCCGAACCCCTTCCGAGTATTAAGTTGCAAAGCAACGAGACAATTGCATTAAGTATGGTGCGTAATGTAATCAACAACTACATCCTTAGACATAGCATCAATGTTTTATCCCTAGTGGCAACGACACAACACAACCTTAGAACTTTACGTCCACTGTCCCGGTATCAATGCGAGCATGAACCCACTATCGAGCATAAATACTCCCTCTTGGAGTTAAGAGCAAAAACTTGGCCAGAGCCTCTACTAATAACGGAGAGCATGCAAGATCATAAACAACACATAGGTAATAACTTGATAATTAACATAACATGGTATTCTCTATCCATCGGATCCCGACAAACACAACATATAGCATTACGGATAGATGATCTTGATCATGTTAGGCAGCTCACAAGATCCAACAATGAAGCATAATGAGGAGAAGACAACCATCTAGCTACTGCTATGGACCCATAGTCCAGGGGTGAACTACTCACTCATCACTCCGGAGGCGACCATGGCGGTGAAGAGTCCTCCGGGAGATGAGTCCCCTCTCCGGCAGGGAACCGGAGGAGATCTCCAGAATCCCCCGAGATGGGATTGGCGGCGGCGGCGTCTCTGGAAGGTTTTCCGTATCATGGTTCTTCGTACTGGGGTTTTCGCGACGGAGGCTTTAAGTAGGCGGAAGGGCAACGTGGGGGGCCACACGAGGGCCCCACACCATAGGTCGGCGCGGCCAAGGCACTGGGCCGCGCCGCCCTATGGTGGCGGCCCCTCGTGGCCCCACTCGACTCCTCTTCGGTCTTCCGGAAGCTTCGTGGCAAAATAGGACCCCGGGCGTTGATTTCGTCCAATTCCGAGAATATTTCGTTACTAGGATTTACTGAAACCAAAAACAGCGAGAAAACGACAAGCGGCTCTTCGGCATCTTGTTAATAGGTTAGTTCCAGAAAATGCACGAGACGTATAAGTGTGCATAAAACATGTAGATATCATCAATAATGTGGCATGGAACATAAGAAATTATCGATACGTCGGAGACGTATCAGCATCCCCAAGCTTAGTTCTACTCGTCCCGAGCAGGTAAAACGATAACAAAGATAATTTCTGAAGTGACATGCCATCATAACCTTGATCATACTATTTGTAAACATATTTAATGAATGCAGCGATCAAAACAATGGTAATGACATGAGTAAACAATTGAATCATAAAGCAAAGCCTTTTCATGAATAGTACTTCAAGACAAGCATCAATAAGTCTTGCATAAGAGTTAACTCATAAAGCAATAAATCAAAGTAAAGGTATTGAAGCAACACAAAGGAAGATTAAGTTTCAGCGGTTGCTTTCAACTTGTAACATGTATATCTCATGGATAATTGTCAACATAGAGTAATATAACAAGTGCAATATGCAAGTATGTAGGAATCAATGCACAGTTCACACAAGTGTTTGCTTCTTGAGGTGGAGAGAGATAGGTGAGCTGACTCAACATAAAAGTAAAAAGAATGGTCCTTCAAAGAGGAAAGCATCGATTGCTATATTTGTGCTAGAGCTTTTATTTTGAAAACATGAAACAATTTTGTCAACGGTAGTAATAAAGCATATGAGTTATGAAAATTATACCTTACAAGTTGCAAGCCTCATGCATAGTATACTAACAGTGCCCGCACCTTGTCCTAATTAGCTTGGACTACCGGATCATCACAATACACATGTTTTAACCAAGTGTCACAATGGGGTACCTCCATGTTGCCTGTACAAAGGTCTAAGGAGAAAGCTCGCATTTTGGATTTCTCGCTTTTGATTATTCTCAACTTAGACATCCATACCGGGACAACATGGACAACGGATAATGGACTCCTCTTTAATGCATAAGCATGTGGCAACAATTATTATTCTCATATGAGATTGAGGATATATGTCCAAAGCTGAAACTTCCACCATGAATCATGGCTTTAGTTAGCGGCCCAATGTTCTTCTCTAACAATATGCATGCTCCAACCATTAAGGTGGTAGATCTCTCTTTCTTCGGACAAGACGGACATGCATAGCAACTCACATGATATTCAACAAAGAATAGTTGATGGCGTCCCCGAAACATGGTTATCGCACAACAAGCAACTTAATAAGAGATAAAGTGCATAAGTACATATTCAATACCACAATAGTTTTTAAGCTATTTGTCCCATGAGCTATATATTGAAAAGGTGAATGATGGAATTTTAAAGGTAGCACTCAAGCAATTTACTTTGGAATGGCGGATAAATACCATGTAGTAGGTAGGTATGGTGGACACAAATGGCATAGTGGTTGGCTCAAGTATTTTGGATGCATGAGAAGTACTCCGTCTCGATACAAGGTTTAGGCTAGCAAGGTTATTTGAAACAAACACAAGGATGAACGGTGCAGCAAAACTCACATAAAAGACATATTGTAAACATTATAAGACTCTACACCGTCTTCCTTGTTGTTCAAAAACTCAATACTAGATATTATCTAGACTCTAGAGAAACCAAATATGCAAACCAAATTAGCAAGCTCTAAGTGTTTCTTCATTAATGGTTGCAAATTATATGATGCAAGAGCTTAAACATGAGCACAACAATTGCCAAGTATCAAATTATCCAAGACATTTTAGAGTTACTACATGTAGCATTTTCCAATTCCAACCATATAACAATTTAACGAAGAAGAAACTTCGCCATGAATACTATGAGTAGAGCCTAAGGACATAATTGTCCATATGCTACAGCGGAGCGTGTCTCTCTCCCACAAAATGAATGCTAGGATCCATTTTATTCAAACAAAACAAAAACAAAAACAAACCGACGCTCCAAGCAAAGTGCATAAGATGTGACGGAATAAAAATATAGTTTCGAGGGAGGAACTGATAATG
>NC_061514.1:209474823-209489753 GCF_022539505.1 Lolium rigidum
TCATCAACTTGAAGGCTTACTATATATATATATATGACATAAGAAGGCTATGTGCTTTATTTTTTATATTTTTTCATTTTTTTGAATTTTATGCCCATTTGAATCTTGATCAAATACTAGCTAGATTTGACCAAGATTTAAACAATTTTAAAACATGAAAATGAAAAGGCAAGCCTCGATCTTTTCTGGTCACTCTAAAATGAAGATTTTGGGATGTTCTTGAAATTTCCATGTTTGAAACCCATACGACTTCTCTTCATGCTAGACTTCATAAGATCGACCGAGTTTATGGTTAGGGGGTAGATACATGATTTGTCTGGTTTGAACACATTTTTAAACCTTGTTTATCAACTTGAATGCTTACTATATGACATAAGAAGACTATGTGATTTTGTTTTTCGTTCTTCTAATTTTTTTTGAATTTTATGCCCATTTGAATCTTGGTCAAATCCTAGGTTTTTGACCAGGATTTAAACAAGTATAAAATATGAAAACGAAAAGGTAAGCCTGGATCCTTCTTAATCACTCTAAAATGAAGCAGCTTTTGGGATGTTCTTGAAATTTTCATGTTTGAAACCCAAAACCACTTCTCTTCATGATTGCCTTCATAATTAAGATAGAGTTTAAGGTTAGGGCAGATATATACATGATTTTCTGGTTTGAATATGTCTAGAACTTGTTTATCAACTTTAATGCCTTACTATATGACATAAAGAATGTTATGTGCTTTGGTTTATCATTCTTTTTGTTTTTCCTGAATTTATATGCCCATTTGAATCTTGGTCAAATCCTAGGTTTGACAAAGATTTAAACAAGTTTAAAACATGAAAATGAAAAGGTAACCATGGATCCTTCTTAGTCACTGTAAAATGAAGCTTTCGGGAGGTTTTTGAAATTTCCATGTTTGAAACCCAAAACCACTTCTCATCATGCTTGACTTCGTAAGACAGAGTTTAGGGTTAGGGGTAGATACATGCCTTTTCTGGTTTCAATATGTATAGACCTTGTTTATCAACTTGAATGCTTACTATATGACATAAGAAGGCTATATATGTGCTTTGGTTTTTCATTTTTTGATTTTTTTCGAATTATTTATGCCCATTAAAATCTTGGTCAAATCCTATGTTTGACCAAGATTTAAACAAGTTTAGAACATGAAAATGAAAAGGTAATCATAGATCTTTCTTAGTCACACTCTAGAATGAAGCTTTTGGGAGGTTTTTGAAATTTCCATGTTTGAAACCCAAAACCACTTCTTTTCATGCGTGACTTCATAAGACAGAGAGTTTAGGGTTAGGGGTAGAGATACATGATTTTTTTGGGTTTGAATATGTCTAGACCTTGTTTATCAACTAATGCTTACTGTATTACATAAGAAGGCTATGTTATTTGGTTTTTCATTTTTTCTGTTTATTTCTAATTTTTTCTGCCCATTTGAATCTTGGTCAAATCCTAGGTTAATTTGACCAAGATTTAAACAATTTTCAAACATGAAAATGAGAAGGTAAGCCTGGATCCTTCTTAGTCATTCTAAAATGAAGCTTTTGGGGGGTTCTTGAAATCTCAATGGTTGAAACCCAAATTAAACCACTTCTCTTCATGGTTGATTTCATAAGACAGAGTTTAGGGTTAGGGGTAGATACATGATTTGTCAGGTTTGAATATGTCTATATCACATGCTTGTTTATCAACTTGAATGCTAGCTTACTATATGATCGACATAAGAAGACTAGCTATATATATGTGTGTTGGTCAAATCCTATGTTTGACCAAGATTTAAACAAGCATAAATCCTGAAAATGAAAAGGTAAGCTAGCTTGGATCCTTCCTTATTCACTCTAAAATTAAGCTTTTGGGAAGTTTTTCAAATTTCCATGTTTGAAGCCCAAAACCACTTCCTCTTCATGCTTGACTTCATAAGACATAGTTAAGGGTTAGGGGGTAGATACATGCTTTTTCTGTTTTAAATATGTCTAGACCTTGTTTATCAACTTGAATGCTTACTATATATATGACATAAGAAGGCTATGTGCTTTGGTTTTTCATTTTCTGGTTTTTTTGAATTTTATGCCCATTTGAATCTTGGTCAAATACTAGCTAGGTTTGACCAAGATTTAAAAAAAGTTAATTTAAAACATGAAAATGAAAAGGTAAGCATGGATCCTTCTTAGTCACTCTAAGGTGAAGATTTTGGGAGGTTTTTGAAATTTCCATGTTTGAAACCCAAAACCACTTCTCTTCATGCTTGACTTCATAATACAGAGTTTTGACCAGGATTTAAACAAGTTTAAAACATGAAAATGAAAAGGTAAGCCTGTATCCTTCTTAGTCACTCTAAAATGAAGCTTTTGGGAGGTTTTTGAAATTTCCATGTTTGAAACCCAAAACCATTTCTCTTCATGCTTGACTTCATAAGATAAAGTTATTTAGGGTTAGGTGTAGATACATGATTTGACTGGTTTGAATATGTCTAGACCTTGTTTATCAACTTCAATTCTTACTATATGACATAAGAAGACTATGTGCTTTGGTTTTTCATTTTTTGATTTTTTTCGAATGTTTATGCACATTTGAATCTAAAGGTGAGAGAACACGTTAAAGGTTATTCTAACAAAGGTCATGCTTGGAATCTTACCTATGTATTATTGTACATCACAAATGTGAAATGAAAATATGTGCATCTCTATAAACCATAAACCCTAACCCTAACTATATAGAAAAATATGAACAATCCGGCCATGCTTTTCGATTGCCTTTTTTGATCCACCTTTGGCTGGATTTGAAATTTAGGGAGGGGGGTAGGGGACGAGTGTGTTTCTTTGGATGCATCTCTCGTATTTGCTAGTTTTGGGGGGTCACACAAATTCAGGGTAGCATCATGCCCACCCCCCTCCCTTCACGCGCGGAAAAAGTGTTAGGCGAGTAGTAAAATGGCATGAACAACAAGTTTCAAGTAAAAATTCGAATATAACCAGAATGTACCAATTGATAGATGAGTTAACTTGGCTTCATGGAAAAAATAAGGTCATGTAAATGAGTTAACTTGGCTTTCCTACCCTTGAATCCATAGGAAACTTTGTACTAATACAGTATAATAATCAACCGAGTTTTTACACCAACAGGTCTGTCACTTACGTGTGGTGCCCATGCGTGAGGTCTGATACGTCTCCGACGTATCGATAATTTCTTATGTTCCATGCCACATTATTGATGATATCTACATGTTTTATGCATACTTTCTGTCATATTTATGCATTTTCCGGCACTAACCTATTAACGAGATGCCGAAGAGCCAGTTGATGTTTTCTGCTGTTTTTGGTTTCAGAAATCCTAGTAAGGAAATATTCTCGGAATTGGACGAAATCAACGCCCAGGTTTCTATTTTGCCACGAAGCTTCCAGAAGTCCGAGGGAGAGACGAAGTGGGGCCACGAGGTGGCGACACACCAGGGCGGCGCGGCCCAAGCCCTGGCCGCGCCGGCCTGTTGTGTCGGCCCCTCGTGACGCCCTTTGACCTGACCTTCCGCCTACTTAAAGCCTCCGTCGCGAAACCCCCAGTACCGAGAGCCACGATACGGAAAACCTTACTGAGACGCCGCCGCCAATCCCATCTCGGGGGATTCAGGAGATCGCCTCCGGCACCTCGCCGGAGAGGGGAATCATCTCCCGGAGGACTCTTCACCGCCATGGTCGCCTCCGGAGTGATGAGTGAGTAGTTCACCCCTGGACTATGGGTCCATAGCAGTAGCTAGATGGTCGTCTTCTCCTCATGTGCTTCATTGTCGGATCTTGTGAGCTTCCTAACATGATCAAGATCATCTATCCGTAATTCTATATGTTGTGTTTGTCGGGATCCGATGGATAGAGAATACTATGTTATGTTGATTATCAATCTATTACCTATGTGTTGTTTATGATCTTGCATGCTCTCCGTTATTAGTAGAGGCTCCGGCCAAGTTTTTACTCTTAACTCCAAGAGGGAGTATTTATGCTCGATAGTGGGTTCATGCCTCCATTAAATGCGGGACAGTGACAGAAAGTTCTAAGGTTGTGGATGTGCTGTTGCAACTAGGGATAAAACATTGATGCTATGTCCGAGGATGTAGTTATTCATTACATTACGCACCATACTTAATGCAATTGTCTGGTGTTTGCAACTTAATACTGGAAGGGGTTCGGATGATAACCTGAAGGTGGACTTTTTAGGCATAGATGCATGCTGGATAGTGGTCTATGTACTTTGTCGTAATGCCCAATTAAATCTCACAATACTCATCATATCATGTATGTGCATGGTCATGCCCTCTCTATTTGTCAATTGCCCGACCGTAATTTGTTCACCCAACATGCTATTTATCTTATGGGAGAGACACCTCTAGTGAACTGTGGACCCCGGTCCTATTCTTTTACATTGAATACAATCTATCGCAATACTTGTTCTACCGTTTTCTCGCAAACAATCATCATCCACACTATACATCTAATCCTTTGTTACAGCAAGCCGGTGAGATTGACAACCTCGCTGTTTCGTTGGGGCAAAGTACTTTGGTTGTGTTATGCAGGTTCCACGTTGGCGCCGGAATCCCTGGTGTTGCGCCGCACTACATCTCGCCGCCATCAAACTTGAACGTGCTTCTTGGCTCCTCCTGGTTCGATAAACCTTGGTTTCTTTCTGAGGGAAAACTTCCTACTGTGCGCATCATACCTTCCTCTTGGGGTTCCCAACGGACGTGTGATGTACACGCCATCAAGCATTTTTTCTGACGCCGTTGCCGGGGACTTGAAGAAAAGATACTCCACAAAGATTTCTAACTCCCACGTCAACTACACGCCAGGATTTTTTCTGGCGCCGTTGCCGGGGAGATCAAGACACGCTGCAAGGGGAGTCTCCACAATCCAATCTCTTTACTTTGTTTTGTCTTGCTTTATTTTATTTACTACTTTGTTTGCTGCATTATATCAAAACACAAAAAAATTAGTTGCTAGCTTTACTTTATTTACTGTCTTGCACTCTATATCAAAAACACAAAATAATTAGTTACTTGCATTTGCTTTACTTATTTCAACATGTTTCCTTTTAATTTTACTTGAAAAGATATACCTGTGGGACAAGGGTCTATAATTGGAAGAGATAATATAGAAGAATTCACCCATGTTAGTATGCATGAAGATCTTAAAGATATACCCCTTGCAAAAGCTGTCCCTACTTATGAAGATGCCTCTGTTTGTTTGGTACGCATGATGGAAGCTAGATTTATTAGTCTCAACCCCATGATACAACACATGTTTCTTACACTTTCGATATGGAGCGGGGAGAGAGAGAGATTTTGTTCTAAAAGTCTTAGTGCGAGAATTTGCAGATATAGCTAAAGAACCTAGAAAAGTTTTTAGTAAGCATGAGAGGCTTGGTACGATCACCGATTTTAAAAGAACACTTGAAAAAATGGATATGGATAGAATTAAGTACACTAATAATGTTAATAATGGTGGGGAAATTAAAGCACCAATACCATGTAAGCTCCTAGCGATGCATGAAGCTCTAGATGATAATTATGCTTGGCTTGTTCCTGAAAATTTGTTTGATGAGAGTAGCAAGCCCAAGACTAATGAAAAGGGAGCCGCTGAAACTTATGTATCCAAAATACTATGCATGGTTGAGAAAACTACAAACCCCGCTGTCGATGCATCATATTTTAATAATACTTGATATACACTTTCTGCGCCTAGCTGAAAGGCGTTAAAGAAAAGCGCTTATGGGAGACAACCCATGTTTTTACTACAGTACCTTTATTTTATATTTGAGTCATGGAAGTTGTTTACTACTGTAGCAACCTCTCCTTATCTTAGTTTTGTGCTTTGTTGTGCCAAGTAAAGTCTTTGATAGTAAGGTTCATACTAGATTTGGATTACTGCGCAGAAACATATTTCTTTGCTTGTCACGAATTTCGACCTGCCTCTCTGTAGGTAGCTCGGAAAATTATGCCGGTTTACGTGCGTGATCCTCGGATATGTACGCAACTTTCATTCAATTTGGGCATTTTCATTTGAGCAAGTCTGGTGCCTCGATAAAATCCATCTTTACGGACTGTTCTGTTTTGACAGATTCTGCCTTTTATTTCGCATTGCCTCTTTTGCTATGATGGATGAATTTCTTTGTTCCATTAATGTCCGAGTAGCTTTGTGCAATGTCCAGAAGTGTTAAGAATGATTATGTCACCTCCGAACATGTAAATTTTTATTGTGCACTAACCCTCTAATGAGTTGTTTCGAGTTTGGTGTGGAGGAAGTTTTCAAGGATCAAGAGAGGGAGATGATACAATATGATCAAGGAGAGTGAAAGCTCTAAGCTTGGGGATGCCCGGTGGTTCACCCCTGCATATTCTAAGAAGACTCAAGCGTCTAAGCTTGGGGATGCCCAAGACATCCCCTTCTTCATCGACAACATTATCGGGTTCCTCCCCGAAACTATATTTTTATTCCATCACATCTTATGTGCTTTGCTTGGAGCGTCGGTTTGTTTTTGTTTTTGTTTTTGTTTGAATAAAATGGATCCTAGCATTCATTGTGTGCGAGAGAGACACGCTCCGCTGTTGCATATGGACAAATATGTCCTTAGGCTTTACTCATAGTATTCATGGCGAAGGTTGAATCTTCTTCGTTAAATTGTTATATGGTTGGAATTGGAAAATGCTACATGTAGTAATTCTAAAATTTCTTGAATAATTTGATACTTGGCAATTGTTGTGCTCATGTTTAAGCTCTTGCATCATATACTTTGCACCCATTAATGAAGAAATACAAAGAGCTTGCTAAAATTTGGTTTGCATATTTGGTCTCTCTAAAGTCTAGATAATTTCTAGTATTGAGTTTGAACAACAAGGAAGACGGTGTAGAGTCTTATAATGTTTACAATATGTCTTTTATGTGAGTTTTGCTGCACCGGTTCATCCTTGTGTTTGTTTCAAATAACCTTGCTAGCCTAAACCTTGTATCGAGAGGGAATACTTCTCATGCATCCAAAATCCTTGATCCAACCACTATGCCATTTGTGTCCACCATACCTACCTACTACATGGTATTTCTCCGCCATTCCAAAGTAAATTGCTTGAGTGCTACCTTTAAAATTTCCATTCTTTACCTTTGCAATATATAGCTCATGGGACAAATAGCCTAAAAACTATTGTGGTATTGAATATGTACTTATGCACTTTATCTCTTATTAAGTTGCTTGTTGTGCGATAACCATGTTCCTGGGGACGCCATCAACTACTCTTTGTTGAATATCATGTGAGTTGCTATGCATGTCCGTCTTGTCTGAAGTAAGGGAGATTTACCACTCATTTAATGGTTAGAGCATGCATATTGTTAGAGAAGAACATTGGGTCGCTAACTAAACCATGAATCATGGTGGAAGTTTCAGTTTTGGACATATATCCTCAATCTCATATGAGAACATTAATTGTTGCTACATGCTTATGCATTAAAGAGGAGTCCATTATCTGTTGTCTATGTTGTCCCGGTATGGATGTCTAAGTTGAGAATAATCAAAAGCGAGAAATCCAATGCGACCTTTCTCCTTAGACCTTTGTACAGGCGGCATAGAGGTACCCCTTTGTGACACTTGGTTAAAACATGTGTATTGCGATGATAATCCCGGTAATCCGAGCTAATTAGGACAAGGTGCGGGAACTATTAGTATACTATGCATGAGGCTTGCAACTTGTAAGATATAATTTACATGATACATATGCTTTATTACTACCGTTGACAAAATTGTTTCTTGTTTTCAAAACCAAAGGTCTAGCACAAATATAGCAATCAATGCTTCCCTCTGCGAAGGGCCTTTCTTTTACTTTTATGTTGAGTCAGTTCACCTATTTCTCTCCACCTCAAGAAGCAAACACTTGTGTGAACTGTGCATTGATTCCTACATACTTGCATATTGCACTTGTTATATTACTTTACATTGACAATATCCATGAGATATACATGTTATAAGTTGAAAGCAACCGCTGAAACTTAATCTTCCTTTGTGTTGCTTCAATACCTTTACTTTGATTTATTGCTCTATGAGTTAACTCTTATGCAAGACTTATTGATGCTTATCTTGAAGTACTATTTATGAAAAGTCTTTGCTTTATGATTCAGTTGTTTACTCATGTCATTACCATTGTTTTGATCGCTGCATTCATTACATATGCTTACAATAGTATGATCAAGGTTATGATGGCATGTCACTCCAGAAATTATCTTTGTTATCGTTTACCTGCTGATACGTCTCCGACGTATCGATAATTTCTTATGTTCCATGCCACATTATTGATGATATCTACATGTTTATGCATACTTTATGTCATATTTATGCATTTTCCGGCACTAACCTATTAACGAGATGCCGAAGAGCCAGTTGCTGTTTTCTGCTGTTTTTGGTTTCAGAAATCCTAGTAAGGAAATATTCTCGGAATTGGACGAAATCAACACCCAGGGTTCTATTTTGCCACGAAGCTTCCAGAAGTCCGAGGGAGAGACGAAGTGGGGCCATGAGGTGGCGACACACCAGGGCGGCGCGGCCCAAGCCCTGGCCGCGTTGACCTGTTGTGTGGGCCCCTCGTGACGCCCTTTGACCTGCCCTTCCGCCTACTTAAAGCCTCCGTCGCGAAACCCCCAGTACCGAGAGCCACGATACGGAAAACCTTACTGAGACGCCGCCGCCACCAATCCCATCTCGGGGGATTCAGAGATTGCCTCCGGCACCCTGCCGGAGAGGGGAATCATCTCCCGGAGGACTCTTCACCGCCATGGTCGCCTCCGGAGTGATGAGTGAGTAGTTCACCCCTGGACTATGGGTCCATAGCGGTAGCTAGATGGTCGTCTTCTCCTCATGTGCTTAATTGTCGGATCTTGTGAGCTGCCTAACATGATCAAGATCATCTATCCGTAATTCTATATGTTGTGTTTGTCGGGATCCGATGGATAGAGAATACTATGTTATGTTGATTATCAATCTATTACCTATGTGTTGTTTATGATCTTGCATGCTCTCCGTTATTAGTAGAGGCTCTGGCCAAGTTTTTACTCTTAACTCCAAGAGGGAGTATTTATGCTCGATAGTGGGTTCATGCCTCCATTAAACCTGGGACAGTGACAGAAAGTTCTAAGGTTGTGGATGTTTTCTGTTGCCACTAGGGATAAAACATTGATGCTATGTCCGAGGATGTAGTTATTGATTACATTACGCACCATACTTAATGCAATTGTCTATTGTTTGCAACTTAATACTGGAAGGGGTTCGGATGATAACCTCGAAGGTGGACTTTTTAGGCATAGATGCATGCTTGGATAGCGGTCTATGTACTTTGTCGTAATGCCCAATTAAATCTCACAATACTCATCATATCATGTATGTGCATGGTCATGCCCTCTCTATTTGTCAATTGCCCGACTGTAATTTGTTCACCCAACATGCTATTTATCTTATGGGAGAGATACCTCTAGTGAACTGTGGACCCCGGTCCTATTCTTTTACATTGAATACAATCTACTGCAATACTTGTTCTACTATTTTCTGCAAAAAATCATCATCCACACTATACATCTAATCCTTTGTTACAGCAAGCCGGTGAGATTGACAACCTCGCTGTTTCGTTGGGGCAAACTACTTTGGTTGTGTTGTGCAGGTTCCACGTTGGCGCCGGAATCCCTGGTGTGGCGCCGCACTACATCTCGCCGCCATCAACCTTCAACGTGCTTCTTGGCTCCTCCTGGTTCGATAAACCTTGGTTTCTTTCTGAGGGAAAACATGCTACTGTGCGCATCATACCTTCCTCTTGGGGTTCCCAACGGACGTGTGCTGTACACGCCATCAAGGTCCCACACTTCAGTGAGCACAAGTCATGTGCGGTCGGTAGGCAAACTCCCATCTTCTTTGTCAAGAGAAGACGCATCAAAACTCCCCCTCTCTCTCTCTCTCTCTCCAGTTATCCACCTCCGCTGGCTGCCGGTTTTGGCATTGCGTTTCTAGCTCAGCTCGGAGGCCATGGTGTGCACGCACTGTAGCCATGGCGATTTGGTCGCGCTAAGTGGTTCGTCCCCGGCTTCGACGAGGATCAATCTGGGCGGTGGCTGTTAAGGACCCGATCGCATTTCTTGCTTTCAGCGTGGGGTCTTCCATGTAAAAGTTAGGGATTTAGATGAAATTTCCTGTTTATTCTGTGTCTTGTTGTAAACTGTGCTCTGGTGCGTATTGGAAGTTTGAGTCCTTCAGGATCCTTCGGTTGTCCCTCTCTCTCAAAAAAAAAATCTCTCTCATTATCGGTCTCGCTCGCTCGCTCGCTCGCACGTCCTGTGCACTGACAAACCCTGAAAAAGGTCAGACACCATAAATAAGAGGGCCCCCCTCACTTCTCTCCCTTCGTCTCCTTCCGTGTGATCCCTCTTCCTCCGAGTTTCACTGGACGGGCAAACACATGTGCTGCCTAGAAATATTCGACCCCTTTGCATGGATAATCATGTCGACCATTTTTACCTCGGTTTTGAAATAAATAAATGAAAATGAAGAAAACCTCAAAAATGAAACCCTTCCGCATTGAGTGCTTATAGGTGTACTAGTTGACAGGGAAAATAAGAAACCTGTGATAGGGTAGTAAAAAACAAAAATGTCTTCACAAAACGGACTATCGTGTATGAAGATTCATGGGTTTCAAGCCAACAAATGGCGTAGTTATGGCCATATTTGTGGCATAGTTTGTTATAATGTGCCCAAATTGGGCATGGTGGTGCATCTTGCCATTCCCAACAATGTTGCTGACTGGACTTTTCAACTTTTCGGTATATAAAAACTCATTTTTCATTTTCTAGATGTCAAAATAGGTTTATTTTATGAATGGGGTAAATAAGATACAGCTCAAAATGGCGCCTCTACATTTTAAAGATAAATTAGGCCACATATTAGTGAAAATTCCCAACTCTTTACGTTTTTAGTGCTTTCTAGCTAGTTTCACACATTAAATGACTTTATGCTGATTTATTGAAAGTAATTCCAATTTGAAAGGTAGGTGTGTTATAACTTCGTCCTATATATCCCCAAAAATCATTTTTTGATACATATTACTTACTATATGTCTAGACCTTTTCCATGTCTGAAACCCAAGCAAAACATATATATATGACGTAAGAAGACTATGTGCTTTGGTTTTTTATTCTTTTATTTTTCCTGAATTTTTATGTCCATTTGAATCTTGGTCAAATCCTATGTTTGACCAATATTTAAACAAGCTTAAAACATGAAAATGAAAAGGTAAGCTTGGATCCTTCTTAGTCCCTCTAAAATTAAGCTTTCGGGAAGTTTTTGAAATTTCCATGTCTGAAACCCAAAACCACTTCTCTTCATGCTTGACTTCATAATTAAGACAGAGTTAAGCGTTAGGGGGTAGATACATGAATTTTATGTTATGAATATGTCTAGACCGGCCATGTTCATCAAGTTGAATGCTGCTTACTATATATGACATTAGAAGGCTATGTGCTTTGGTTTTTAATTTTTTTCATTTTTTTGAATTTCTATGCCCATTTGAGTCTTGGTCAAATCCTAGGTTTGACCAAAATTTCAAGTTTAAAACATGAAAATGAAAAGGTAAGCCTCGATCCTTCTTAGTCACTCTAAAATGAAGATTTGGGGGAGTTCTTGAAATTTCCATGTTTGAAACCCAAAAACATTTCTCTTCATGCTTGACTTCATAAGACATAGTTAAGGGTTAGGGGGTAGATGCATGCTTTTATGTTTTGAATATGTCTAGACCTTGTTCATCAACTTGAATGCTTACTATATATATATGACATAAGAAGCTAGGCTATGTGCTTTGGTTTTCATTTTTTGATTTTTTCTGAATGTTTATGCCCATTTGAATCTTGGTCAAATCCTAGGTTAATTTGACCAAGATTTAAGCAAGTTTAAAACACATGAAAATGAAAAGGTAAGCATGGATCCTTCTTAGTCATTCTAAAATGAAGCTTTTGGGGGGTTCTTGAAATCTCAATGTTTGAAACCCAAAACCACTTCTCTTCATGGTTGACTTCATAAGACAGAGTTTAGGGTTAGGGGTAGATACATGAT
Organism: Lolium rigidum; assembly: GCF_022539505.1. Classification (NCBI taxonomy): domain Eukaryota; kingdom Viridiplantae; phylum Streptophyta; class Magnoliopsida; order Poales; family Poaceae; genus Lolium; species Lolium rigidum. Next base: position 209,486,935 of record NC_061514.1, read on the forward strand.
TTGCCAAGTTTGAATATGTCTAGACCTTGTTTATCAACTTGAATGCTTACTATATATATGACGTAAGGATACTATGTGCTTTGGTTTTTCTTTCCTTTTTTTGATTTTTTCTAACTTTTTTTGCTCATTTCAATCTTGTTGGTCAAATCCTAGGTTTGACCAAGATTTAAACAAACTTAAAACATGAAAATGAAAAGGTAAGCATGGATCCTTCCTACACTCTAAAATTAAGCTTTTGGGAAGTTTTTGAAATTTCCATGTTTGAAACCCAAAACCACTTCTCTTCATGCTTGACTTCATAAGACATAGTTAAGGGTTAGGGGTAGATACATGCTTTTTCTGTTTTGAATATGTCTAGACCTTGTTCATCAACTTGAAGGCTTACTATATATACATGACATAAGAAGGCTATGTGCTTTAGTGTTTTATTTTTTTCATTTTTTTGATCTAGGGTTTTGGCCACGTACTACTACAGATCAAGTTCGAAAATATCCAACTACTGGTTCGATTTTGGGCTACTAATGTGTGTTGGTTTTTATTTTTTATTTTTTCTGAATGTTTATGCCCATTTGAATCTTGGTCAAATCCTATGTTTGACCAAGATATAAACAAGCATAAACATGAAAATGAAAAGGTAAGCTTGGGTCCTTCTTAGTCACTCTAAAATTAAGCTTTTGGGATGTTTTTTAAATTTCCATGTTTGAAACCCAAAACCACTTATCTTCATGCCTGACTTCATAAGACAAAGTTAAGGGTTAGGGGGTAGATACATGCTTTTTCTGTTTTGAATATGTCTAGACCTTGTTCATCAACTTGAATGCTTACTATATGACATAAGAAGACTATATGTGCGTTGGTTTTTCATTTTTTGTTTTTTCTGAATGTTTATGCCCATTTGAATCTTGGTCAAATCCTAGGTTTGACCAAGATTTAAACAAGTTTAAAACATAAAATGAAAAGGTAATCTTGGATCCTTCTTAGTCATTCTAAAATGAAGCTTTTGGGGGGTTCTTGAAATCTCAATGTTTGAAACCCAAAACCACTTCTCTTCATGGTTGACATCATATATAAGACAGAGTTTAGGGTTTGGGGTAGATACATGATTTGTCGGGTTTGAATATGTCTAGACATGCATGCTTGTTTATCAACTTGAATGCTTACTATATGACATAAGAAGACTATATGTGTGTCGGTCAAATCCTATATTTGACCAAGATTTAAACAAGCATAAATCCTAAAAATGAAAAGGTAAGCTTGGATCCTTCTTACTCACTCTAAAATTAAGCTTTTGGGAGGTTTTTGAAATTTCCATGTTTGAAACCAAAACCACTTCTCTTCATGCTTGACTTCATAAAACATAGTTAAGGGTTAGGGGGTAGATACATGTTTTTTCTGTTTTGAATATGTCTAGACCTTGTTCATCAACTTGAAGGCTTACGTACTATATATATATGACATAAGAAGGCTATGTGCTTTATTTTTTCATTTTTTGAATTTTATGCCCATTTGAATCTTGATCAAATACTAGCTAGATTTGACCAAGATTTAAACAATTTTAAAACATGAAAATGAAAAGGCAAGCCTGGATCTTTTCTAGTCACTCTAAAATGAAGCTTTTGGGATGTTCTTGAAATTTCCATGTTTGAAACCCATACGACTTCTCTTCATGATAGACTTCATAAGATCGACCGAGTTTATGGTTAGGGGGTAGATACATGATTTGTCTGGTTTGAACACATTTTTAAACCTTGTTTATCAACTTGAATGCTTACTATATGACATAAGAAGGCTATATTATTTGGTTTTTCGTTTTTTCTGTTTTTTCCTGATTTTTTTATGCCCATTTGAATCTTGGTCAAATCCTAGGTTTGACCAAGATTTAAACAAGTTTAAAACAAGAAAATGAAAAGGTAAGTCTGGATCCTTCTTAATCACTCTAAAATGAAGCTTTTGGGAGGTTTCTAAAATTTCCATGTTTGAAACCCAAAACCACTTCCCTTCATATTTGACTTCATAAGACATAGTTTAGGGGTTAGGGCTTGATACATGATTTTTCTGGTTTGAATATGTCTATACCTTGTTTATCAACTTGAATGCTTACTATATGACATATGCAAATCTTGATAATCCATATCAATCATTTTAGAAGTGATAAGGTAGGAGTAGTTAAATTTAATCCATCAAATATGTACCATGGTGATTTTATATGCAGTCGGGCACCGGACATCACGTGCACACTATATCAATGCGCAGCAGTACTTGCTCCAGAAAACCCACATTTTTGTACCTGGACGATACGCTAAAATGAACTGCGGAAACAACGAACAGCAGTTTTGTAGTACTGTACTCGGTACTCCGTACTTGCTCCATATAGTCCCCATTGCTTCACTACTACAGTACTACCCTGGCGCGCATTCATTGTTTCCCCTGACTATTCAGAGCTTTGGACGTCCATCAGAGTAGTAGTAGTCAGTAGTACAGTACTGCTAGCTCGATTAATGGCATGCTATAAAATTCTATACTAGCCGACAGATGTCCATTCCTCGGGTTGCGCGCCCGAGCCTTCGAAGAGAAGGTAGCCGCTCCGTCCCGTTGATTTACGGTGGACGGACAGGATAGAACGTCTCCGTGTTGAAGCATACGTACTACTCCGGACCGCTCTCGATTCATTTGCTTCTGCTCCCGAGTCCCGACTCGTGGACTGAGATCCAGTGACTTCCGTAAGAGAAGTCACCATGCGACTTTACACACGTGAGCCATTCGATCAAGATCCAACGCTCGCGGTTGATCCAAATTTCGAACTTAAACTAAACTAAACA